>NC_048223.1:0-173963 GCF_002007445.2 Ailuropoda melanoleuca
ATATAGTTTTTTAAATGTAGGTCTATAGATAGGTCACGATAGTAACAAACTATTGGAAAGAAGGTTCTATTTTTAATTTAGAGAGTCTAAATGCTATGGGTTAATGAATACCTAGGCTAAAAAAAATGTCTTTTATAGACTCCTTAGGCTTTGTTTTCTTCATCTGTTTAGTTTGGCTGCTCTCATTTACATACTTGTTCTCATTAGGGTTTGAATTTCAGAACTGGCCTCACTCCGCAATGGGAACAAATGTCTTGCCATGTGATACTAACTTTCCATTACATCCTGAATTATTTGCAGTCCCAGAGGCAAAGAATTTATGGTTGGTACATGAGAGATGGAACCATGACATAAAAGAAGCCAAATTTGAAAACATATTTTTTTCTTGGTACCAATATAGTTTCAAGATAATGAGGACTTAGAATAATCAGCTAATGACTAAAAATGAATCATTGTTAAAACACTGTTTTGGGGGCATAAAAGAGCTAATGTTTCTAGTTGGTTGATAATTTTCATAGCAACCATGGTATTTGGCACGTCCTAAACACCTTTCATTAGAAGCCTGCAGACCCCTTTGAAGCAGCTCATTATACTCTGAAACAGTTCTGAGAATAAGGAAAACTAATACATAAGTTTTGCCGGTATTCTGTAGCTGTGTAGAGGGCATCGTGTAGCAAGTACTTAGAATGCATGACGAGATTTCTCAATAATTCTCCAGCCAAGTAGGAAATTGAGTAGATGCAGCAAGAGAGATTTGAAGTATTGAAAGTCAATCCCCAAGTTAGAGTTTGGTCAGAATTCCAAACCTAATTGTTTTATTCTTTAAAAAATAAATAAATGAATCTTGGAGGCTATTTCAATAGCAGGGTCACTATTAATATCCATAAAAATAACATGGCATCATATTTTCAAGGAGTTCTGTATACTTCCCAGCTTCTTCTTGCTCTTCACTACGCTCTATGGGATTTTTTTTTTTTTTTTGGTGGCAAGCTTTATTTTAGTTTTGGCCAGAAAGTAAGAGAAAAGAGTATTAAGAATGGTAGTCAATAAACGTAAGCACTCAGCACGGATCTATTCATATTTCTGGTCATACCTTGAATTTGTGTGCTACTTTATGGTTGTCAAACTTTTACCATGTGTCATACCATTTGATCATTATAACCCTATGTCTGTGTGACCTCGCGCAAGTCATTCAGCCATGGCTGTGGTTCCCATTAAGTCAGATGAGTTTATCAGATGCCTTCTAGGAGTCCCTGGGTGGCTCAGTCACTTAAGCAGCTGCCTACAGGTCATGATGCCAGGACTCTGGGATCGAGTCCCACATCGGGCTCCTTGCTCAACAGGGAGCCTGCTTCTCTCTCTACCTGCCACTCCCCCTGCTTGTGCCCTCTCTCTCTGACAAATAAATAAATAAAATCTTTTAAAAAACAGCAACAGATGCCTTCTACTAAGCCTAAGAAATGCTTCAAAATTAATAACAAAATAGTTCAACACATTATGAACCCTTTAAAAGGAAGATATTATTATAAATATATTTATATCCATCTTACTTGGGAAACCGAAATTTAGGGAGACCAAGTGAGTTGGCCCTAAGTATTTAACCATATGAATCCCAAGAAACACATAGAAACATGGATTAAAATGTTTGTAGTTTATAGCTTAGAATAAAAACGGCATGAGATTTTATCACAAAGGGCAAAATATTGTCCCAAGTGGAGAATACTACTTTCTAAAAAATATTCATTCTGAACCATGAATTCACTAATTTTACTTAAATGCATTAAACTGAATAGGATTTCATCAGTTGTTGATCAGCATTCAGGCTACATAAGGTAGCTGATGATAAAACAAAATTTTTTGAAAAAGTACCCAATTTGGCAGTTATTAATCCCATAATTATTATGAATTATATGAACTGAAAGGAGAAATAGGTAATATTTTTGATAAAAATGTTTCCCAAATACATCTCTATATAATCAGAATAGTATTTCATAAGCAATAAAGTGGTCAGCTGCTATAGCTTTGTCATATAGCTTACATATTAGAGTAAAACCTCCTTAGGAACGTCGGCTAGTCTATGAGATGTCGCAATATGCATAAAACGACATTCTCTAGCTTCTAAAGTACTATTTGTTAAAAATATATTACCACCCAGGGGGCGCCTGGGTGGCACAGCGGTTAAGCGTCTGCCTTTGGCTCAGGGCGTGATCCCGGCGTTATGGGATCGAGCCCCACATCGGGCTCCTCCGCTATGAGCCTGCTTCTTCCTCTTCCACTCTCCCTGATTGTGTTCCCTCTCTCACTGGCTGTCTCTATCTCTGTCGAATAAATAAATAAAATCTTTAAAATATATATATATATATATATAACCACCCAAATTGTATGATTGAAAGGTTATTTGTATTTATTAAACATTGCTAACATTAGGAAATGATCATTTTTAATTACTTTATTACTTAATTACTTTATTTTGAAATTTTTTATAACAGAAAATTCCAAATATAGAGAGAGTTAGAATTATATAACAAATGACAATACATGCACATTCAGCAGGGTTCCTAGAAAATGGAGAAAAGGTGAGCAGCAGGGAGAGAAAGGAAAAGAATGTTTCAGTGTGTGCCAGGCAGTGTGGTAGCTATTTAAATGTGTCTTCATTTAAACTCTATAGCAGCTCTATGGGACACACATTAGCATCTCCAGTTTAACAGATGAAGAAATTAAGCCTCAGGGAGTTGGAGGACTTCCTCAAGAACTTAGAATCAGAGCCATATTTGAACAGGGTCTGCATGGTCCATGTTCTCCTTATTACTCCGTTTTATAATTTATGAGCCAGCAGTTTAGATGCTTCCAAACTCGTGAAGAGAAACTACTTTCTGGTTTTTTGTCTTGTTTTGCGATCTCATGATGGTGGCAGGAGAGGCCGGGAGAAAGGGGTTGAACGTGTTGTGGCTGAATTGAGGAGAAGAGCTGATAGTGAGGTTCTTGGGTGGGAAGGAAGCAGGCAGGAGGTAGCTGCTTGCCATAAGAGAGAAGTGATGGACCAGTGCACTTAATTAGGCTGGTGTGTTGGGAACCACTGCTGTGGCTGGGTAAGGCTCTCTGGAGGACTTTCTATTTACTTACATTAAGGAGTAGAGCTTTTATAGTATGAGATAAGGAATTCTATTTTTCTATTCTTGAAAACAAAACAAAACAACTGGAGGTGTTGGTCTGCCATTCTATTAAAATGAAGATGCATCTTTAGCTGGAATGTATGTGTAACTGTCTTGGAATTAGACTCTCCAAGGTCAGACTATCTCCACACAGCAGACAAGCAAATTCCCGGGATACCAGGCAATGTTTTCAGCAGGCTGCTGCGGCTTCCTGTCCCAGAGAAGAGGAGATGTTGGTTCTCATCCCAGCTCTGGAACTGGCAAATCATCTCACCTCTCTGGGCCTCTGTTTTCCCTCCCCTGAAAAATAAGGAGGCTGAAGTGGACCATTCCTAGACCCCTTTCCAGCCCTTCCACTCTGTAGTTTCATGAGAACAGAAATCACAGCTATTCCTTAGGCCCTCTGGGGGGAATAAAACCAAAACATGCTATACAAATTTTAGCGTCCAAAGATTTAAAGTCCATTCATCCTAGAGACTTGCCAGGAAGCAGGTCAGCTGACATTTTCATACACTTACTTGTTTTTGGGTTTTTTGTTTTGTTTTGTTTTTTGTTTTTGTTTTTAAAGATTTTATTTATTCATACACTTATTTGAATGTGTTTTAATATTGTTAGAAAATTTTTCTGTAGGCTGAAACTTTGCTGGGAGTTAATTCCATTTTTTTTAAAAGATTTTATTTTTATTTTTTTGAAGAGATAGAGATAGCCAGCGAGAGAGGGAACACAAGCAGGGGGAGTGGGAGAGGGAGAAGCAGGCTCCCCGCTAAGCAGGCAGCCCAATACTGGGCTCCATCCCAGGACCCTGGGATCATGACCTAAGCCGAACGCAGATGCTTAACGACTGAGCCACCCAGGTGCCCTCATGAATGAGTAGATAATCTTGGTGAGAAAATGAAAAGATTTTACATGTGTGAAAATATAGACTCATCCTCTTTGTGAGTTGTTGCTTGCTCAGCACACGTATGTTGACTTCCTGCTTACTTGACAAGCACTGACTACTTGTTGAGGTTACACAGATGAGTAAGATATGCTCCCTGCCCCTGGAACATCAAGGCTGGTTGAAGATGCTTGTAGTTTGCACAGAAAAAAAGAGCTTATAAAGTTTTTTCTACTATGTTACCTTGTTGGAATTCATGAGGTGGTATTATTATTTTCTTTATTTTACTCACAAGGAAACTGACTCTCATAAGGTTAAGTTACTGTAATGGTCAACTTGTTATTACCTGCTCAGTATCTGTTGTCCTATTTCACAAGGGCTGGGACCACATCTATCCTTTTCACTCTGTAGCCCCTGTGCCCAACACAGTACCTGGAACCTAATAGGTGCGCAAAACATATTTGGCATATTAGTAAATATTAGATTATTAGCACACCCAACAAATATTAGATCACAGAATGGCATTAGTAGTGTTAGTCTTCTCCCTCTTCAAGCAAGCATTCTTTCACTGTGCCTTGCTGACTCTTTAATTATATCTGTTTAGTATTAACAGAACGAATGCTTGAGGTCTGGAAAAAGAATTAGGTAGTACCTAATTTTATAAATGAGGAAAGAGATTGCCTTTGAAAAGCAGAAGTTAAACACCCTTGCAAAGCACCACAATAAATCCCCCAGAACTCAAACTTTGAAACTCAACCGTCAAAGTACTCTTTTCTTCCTAAAGAAACAATTATGTCGCATTTATCAAGATTTCCAGTTGTCTGATGGTTTGAAATAATTTGGAATTAGCCGTTAAAAGAGACGGCAGTAAGTTTGAGGGTCTAGAAGTACTTGTGTGCTGTCTTAGTAATTTGGATAATATTTATGAAGCTCAGTTTATGGCAGATGCTGAGACACAGGGCTATTAACACTTTAGAATATAAGAATGGAATTCAAAATGACCTTGGGAAAACTGAAGGTTGTTAATCCTAGATAGGAACACATGTAGGCAAGAAAGACAAGTGTACAATAACTGTAATATGCGACTGTGGTAGAAAGGAGTTTAGAGTTCCAAATTCGGTAATCACAAAGTAATTCTGTATTGCATTCTTCAGACTGTTACTAGAATACTCAGGTCAGTTGTGGGTCTACCTGTTGAAGAGATTTGTAACCAATTGTATGAGATTCAGAGGATATAGAAAATAATTGAAGGTTGGAGATTTGAGAATGTGAAAACATAGAAAATAAGCTGAATTGCAGTCATGTAAGGCCTCAAAAGTTTTACCTCTCAGAAGCTGCTTTAGGAGGTGCTGCACCAAAATGAGGGAATGAAGCAAGACAGAGGAAGGCAATGGAGACAGGAGACAGGCCAACAAGGCCCCAGGAGACAGGGAAGGGGAAGCCTGGGTGGCAAGTGTGTCCCTGGTGTCCAGGACCATCCATTCTGGTCAATGCACATTACAAGACTCAAGGAGAGATTTCTTTAAGAAGATGAAATGAAAAGAATCCTGATGTGTTTGAACATTTTAAGAAAAAGGTTAAATAATTGTTGGAGAGTTTGGAGTTAAATTAGTGACAGTACATAGAGTACTTGACCAAACAAACAGAAAGTAACCCCAGGGACACAAAAGTCTGAGCCAAAATGAATAGGAGAAATATAGTATATATATATGGCAGAGCTTAGCTATAAATAACATTTATATACTTACTATAATATGAACACTAAGTATTAATCGAACCAAATTATGATCTAATGATATTGAGTGCATGAGGTAAGGGGAGTTGTGCCTGATTGGGAGAGAGAGGGAGCTGAAAGGAAGCTATGTCTTTATTGTCCACAGTGAGGAGTCATGTTAATCCAATTAACAATATAAACTAATATAGAATACTTAGAATTCCGGGACTTAACACCAAAAACATCAATCAACCAACTAATCAATCAAACATAACAAATAGCTAAAAATGTTGGAAACGGTTGCCTTTGGAGTGGGAGAAAGGTGCTGGGGGAGGTATGAAGTACTGCTATTTTTCACAATAGACAATTTAATTGCTTTCTTTTTTTTTAAGATTTATTTTATTTATTTGAGAGAGAGAGAAAACATGATTTGGCGAAGGGGCAAAGGGGGAGGGAGAGGGAGAGAGTCCTCAAGCAGACTTCCCACTGAGCAAGGAGCCTAAAGCAGGGCTGAATCCCAGGACCCAGGGCCATGAGATCATGACCTGAGCCAAAATCAAAGAGTTGGATGCTCAACCGACTGAGCCACCCAGATGCCCCTAATCTGCATTCTTTAAATTGTGTGCATGTATAGCTTTGATTAAAATAATAAAAAATCAAATTATTTAACTACCTAAAAATATATTTAAGAGGTGACCTAATAATATCCAAACATGGAGAAATTTGTCTTTTCTCAGGATGGTAACTGCTTTTTGTATTTGTGAAGTCAAGATTTTGTTTAATGCTGTGTTCTGGTAAGGGTGGTTCTATATGAGTCTCTAAACAGATGAGACATTTCCTTTCCTGGAGCTGTGTGGAAATAACAATCCATATTCAACAGTCTGGCAGGCTTGGCTTATATGCAGTTAGGGAGTAAGGCCCCAGCACATTGCCCTGGCTCATCTCCTGGGTTCCTAATAGTTCCGTGGGCCTCTGGCAGAGGTGTGGTGTAAAGGGCCGAGCACTGGCTTTGTAGACACACGGATCGGAGGCCAAATTCCAGCTCAATCATATGCTATTCATGTGACCTCAGGAAAGTTACCTAACCTCTCTGAACCACGATTTCATCATCTGTAAAATGGGGCAGTGCAATACCCACCTCATAGTGGTGCTGAGGGATTAAATGCAATTATAAAGCACTTAGAAGATGCTTGAAAAATATCCATTCCCTCCCCTCTGACATAGTAATCTCACAGGTTCAGAGAAGTAATCATTTGAATCATATTGTGATGGTGTCTGTTTAATACAATCAGGTGGAAAATTTAAAATATGCATTTAAAATATGTGTTTAAATATATGCTTGTTTTTATCTTTTACATGAGACAAAACAACTGGTTCTTCCATCCTGGATGGATATGCTTTAAAAATAATTAATTTGTTCAAATTAGATAGCTATTTTGAAGTCTTGTAGACATAATTTGTGTTTATATGTTACATGTGGTCTAGTAGCAATGAAAAGACTCCAGAAACGCTCAAGGCCTGTAGGTGATGGAAGAGTCAAAACATGCCCCATCCAACCAGCCTCCCAAATTGCTTCATAACCCCTTGAGACCCTGTGAATCATAGTTTATAAACAACTATTCATGGATCCAGGTATTTCCCCTAGGGTATTATTTATGTGAGGCTGCTAAAGAGCAATTTTTTTTTTTTTTTGGCCTTGCTAAGTATTAACTCTAGTGCCTGCCTCACAAAGGCAAAGTGATGTGAGGGTGGAGAAGAATCCACTTAAGAAGAGCTTAAGAGATGACTTGCAAAAAAAGAGTCAGTCTTGGAAGAAGAGTCTTCCTAACGGACAAGAACCATGTGGTCCTAAGGTCCTCCATAATCCAGATGCCAAATATAAATGAGCCTGCTTGATGAAGAGCAACCTGACTCTCACTCAACTTTGTAATTCTGCCCCAAATGGATTTCCAGATGAAAGATTTAAAACAAAAAAACAAAACAAAACAAAAAACCTCTCTCTGTTGCTGTCTCTCAAATCTGCACAGGTATTGACAGCTCAGTGCCTATTTTCCACATTGAACTTCCGTCATCTTATATATTCTTTAAAGATACAACTAGTAACCATTTTTATTTTTCCAGAATTGGCTCAGGTTAATATAGATTTCTCACCTTTGATCTAGGAGAAAGAGCACTGAGTTCCTCCTTTGTGTTATTCCATTTTCTCTACCTCAAACAGGAACAACAATCCTTTCCTTCATTATCAATTGAATTAATCAGTTCCTTGAAGTGAGCGCCTGCTGGACTCTGGGGTTACTAAATGACCGTGACAGAGTAACCGGTTGGGAGCCGCTCATTTTCTATTTAGGGATGTTGGTGGAGGGAGAAGAACCTAGATTTGCAAGTAGACAGTGATGATAAAATGACAATAACAGTATGTACAAAGGTTAAGATAGCATAAAAGCTAGCAAGGCCAACCATGGGGTTTTCTGGAAAGTCTTCAACAGGTGAGGTGAAGTTTTTGCTTGGTCTAGAGGGCCTTGTGAATATTTGCCAGTCAAGCAAAGGGAAATTGAGGCAATTGTGAAGGATAGCAAAGGAATGGTGTATGGTCAAGGAATAGAGTTTAGAACCAAACAGTATTTTGGGGAACGGCATGAGGCTCCATGTGGCTAGGGGAAGGAGTAAATATGGGAAGGCGGTAGGAGTTGGGGAACAGAAAGTAGGTAACAAAAGTGACAGGCTCCAAGATGCATTGTCAAGAGAACCCTGCTGACAGGGAAGATGGGCTGGAGCAGGTGAGACACTAGTTAGGAGTCATTCTGGTGAGCGATTTGGAGTTCTGAGCTATGGCAATAAGCACATCAAGCAGGAGATGGTAAGTCATCAGAAGTCACCGAAAAATGTACAGTACTATGTAAAATCATAAAAAGATACTAATTATCGGTATTATTACCTGTCCTAACCTGGAGTGCGTTGTGACAATCCATCCCCAGTGTAACTATTCCCTGTGGCCAATCTAATGTACAATGTCATCTATAGTAGGTATGTGCTACCATCACTGTCCCCTCGTGACTTCCCAGAATTCATTATGAAGGCTATTTGTGGAACAAGCTCATTTTAGTCTCTAAAAACATCATAAAATAAACTTAGATTGTCCGTTTCATTTTCTTTAAGTACGCTGCAGAAGACAATTAACTTTTCTTCTAGCACAAAAGATAGTGTCAATATCACTTTTGCGAAATTTAAGGACGTGACCAAAGATGCCTGCAATTTTATAGGCTTTTTCACTCAGATGAATGAATTGATGGTTCTGCCACAGCATTGTTAGCATTCCAGGCTTGTGAGAAAATGGAATCCAGTTCAAGCTTCTTTCCACCTTCATTTTAAGGAGCGACGTGGCACGTGTGATTAGATATGAAAACATTTGTCAATATATGTGTTTGGATTTGACAATGATTTAATATTCTGACCAAATACCTACGCTAAATCCATCAATAAGACAGCTGAGGGAAGAATTTCTGGAAGATTTTTTACTGTTCCTCAGTGTTTCTCAGCCAGGAAGTCACAGGAAATAATGTATTGTGGTGCATATTTCCCTGCAGGATTTGGTGTGTTGTTCATTGTGCAGGATTTTGCTTTCCAGCTGCCTGTCGTTCACGTTTTTGTACTTGCTTTTCCCTCCAGAACAATTTGATGAAGTCAGTTCCTCAGAGATAGAAAACGTCTTTTTATTATTTTAAGGTCAGGCACTTTCCACGCCCCCCCCCCAATTGAGAGACAAACTTGATTAAACAAAAGATTGAAGTAGCCAGAATTAGTTATTTTGACATATGAAATAACCATGATTGCAATATGAAATAGTCATTAGATAATTTGAATAATTAATAGGATAAGTGTTTCTGATTAAACGAAAATAAGGTCTGTCAAAATTGGAGCAGTTTAAGAGGTAATAAATTAGGACCTGGAATATGAAAATGAAAACCACCCTCTCCTGAGAGAACCTCAGTATTACTTTATTACGTATGGTTTTTACTTTCAAGTTTTTTTGTGCTTTTCTTCTCACTTCCCTTCACCCTGTCTTTATTGGAGAGTGAAACATTTTCCCCACTCTTACATGGGAACGTAGAAGAATGCTTTTAAGCCAGAAGCGATATTCTCAAGTTAGGCAACTGTTTTTTGTTTTTGTTTTTAAACACCTATACCACTGGTTTTTCAATCCTGTCTGCATATTAGAATCACCTGGGAAATTAAAAAAAAATACCAACTCACAGACTCCGCCCCCGGAAGTACTGCGTCAGTCGGTATGGGGTGGGGCCTGGGTGTTCACATCTCTCAAAACCTCCCAGGCGGAGGGGTACAGCAGAGGTGAGACTACTGACCTTGACTGTTCTTCGTCCCAGTGTCCCCAGGCTCATTTTCAACCTGCCGCACTTGACTCCCTATCCCCACTTAAAGACTGCTCTTGGGATAACTGTGGCAATTAAGAGCCGTAGTCTCCAGGGGAGGGGACCGCGATGATTTCTTAGGGTGTGGGGAAAAAATGAAAGCTTCGATCTCTATTTTTAAATCACATCCTCTAACGATAGCTGTTTTTAAAATACTTAATGCTGCACATACTGTATTAGCACAATAGACTTTTTTTTTTTCAGATGGGGATGCACTATCAAAAAAGTTCACAACCTTTGAGGTAGGCAGAACAAAAAACATCCTTTTCCCCAGCACTTAGGTCCCATAATTCTTTGCTGTCATCAAGAGTAGCTCAAATGTTTTTGTGTCAACTGATTGAGGTAGTCATTTATTTGTTTGTTTGTTTATTTACTTATGATTTTCCCCCAGGAATCTGTATACCCAACGTGGGGCTCAAACCCACAGCCCCGAGATTAAGAGTTGTGGGCTCCCCTGACTGCACCAGCGAGGCACCCCGCTGCACAGCCTTTCAGAGCTGTGTAAGGAGTCCGACGAGCTGTTCTCCACTCCACAGCTGGCCCCTTCTCTTAGCAGAGTTTTCCCTAGCCCTCAGCTGTTCTAAAATGCACAAATCCTTTTGAGTACAACAACAGAAGGAGAGGCTTTATCATAGAAATGACTGTAAAATAGCCCCTGATATTAGGAAATTGTTTTTAAGGTATAATAATGATATTGTGATTATTTAAAAAGGATAAAAGAAAACTCTATCTTTTAGAAATACATGCTATACTTATGGATGAAATGAAACAGTATCTGAAATGTGCTTTAAACTAATATGAGAGTATTTTTAACCACAAAAATTAAAAAAAACACCTAATATGAGAATGAGGGAAATAGATGCAGTTTGGATGAGGCATGATTAGATGCGATTTGACAATTATTGATTTGGAATAATTGGGTATATGAAGGCCCTTATTATATTCTGCTTACTTTTTTGTGTGTTTAATTTTCTATGATAAAAAAGTTTTAAAAACCTGTACACTGGGTGTTATACGCAACTAATGAATCATCAAACTTTACGTCAAAAACCAGGGATGTACTGTATGGTGACTAACATAATATAATAAAAAAATATTAAAAAAAAAACCTGTTTGGCTCATTTATTTAAAGAGAAAAATCCTCAGGCCAATAATAAGAGATCCCAAACCACAACTCTTGGGCCTGCACGATTTCAGATGGGGGCCTCCGATTGTGTTCCACAGTGAATCCCACTCCTTCTGGGCTGTCTTCCTCCTCCCTCTCCAGCCTTAACGCTCTTCCCTCCCACCACCCGAGCCATGCCTCTCTTTCCATCTGCTGACTACCACTTTCCTACAGTGCATCTCCCCTCTTCTGTCTTTTCTCCTTCATCTGCCCTCATGGTTTTCTGTCAAATCATTTTAGTTTCTGCTTCACCCCCAACCCCCTCAGACATCAAATAGTCAAACCTAGTCCGTGCTCTCAGGTCATTTTCTCACCCCACCACCTGTTTTGCCAAGCAGGCTGACCCAAGCACAATTCTCCTTCGCTGTGCTTCTGTTGTTGGGGGCTGATGTTCTAGCAGGGTGAGAAAAGCAGCTTCCCCCACTTCCTACGGGGCCTGATTCTTGATCTTGTGGTTCTGGCCTGTGTGTCTCATCCTGTGTGTTCTGCGTCCTTGGGCCTCATATCACAATCCTGCCTGTGGGGATTTCAGATATTTGCTGATTGGGAGGAGGTGACCTTTCTGCTCCCTTCTGCTGGGCCCGGTGGAAACCACCCCCCCTTCCTTGTCCCCATGAAACAGAAAGTCTTGATGCAGGTTTCAGAGTTTCTGTCGGGGGAATTTCTAGGATGCCTATTAATCTTCCCGAGTTTTTGTACTCTTTTTAAATATGAGTTGCTCTGAAAGTCCCTAAAGCATTTATCTTCATAATTGTAATTCATCCCTGATATTTGGAGAATTTCAGGGTTTTCAAATAACTTGGATGTATGTAATCATTTCTTGTGCTTTTGTAATGCACACAGCACCTGATTTGCACATTCCGTGATGACAGGTGAGGAGGACCACTCTCAGCCACTTGGATACAAGCTCCATTCCCCTGTCTGGATCTTGCTTTTTTTTCCTGAACAACGTTCTGGTCCCCCACCCCTCGCCTGACTATTAGATATTGCATCACCACTTCCCTTTCCCCTACTGCTCTGTGACCTACCATGTGAAAAGTGGTGTTCAGTGTGAACAAGCTGGCATCCCAGTGTTGGCAGCTGCATTCATCTTGACCTATAGCTGGGCCTGTGTTGGGAAACTGAGGGGGAGGGGCCGGAGCCCGGAGAGGGGAGAAGAAACAGAGAATTGTTCACTTTCTCTTCTCTCTCTGCACTTCCAATTTTAGAGTGGGGCCTCCATTTCAGCTTGCGTTTCAAGGACACTAGGAGAGTTAAGTTTGGGACCTTCCAGCCTCACTTGCAGCCCCAGGACTGAGACCGAATAGGGGAAGGGGGGAGAAAGAGAAGACACCAATGCAAGGCAGTCCTGGGGGGGGAGGGGGAAGGAGAGAGAGAGAGGTGGGAGAAGACAGGGCCAAGAGGGAGAGGAGGAGGAGAAAATATTTACTCGTTCATTTGTTTCTTATATTAGAAGAAAGCTGGATTATCGTGTGCCCTATTTAATTAAAACGCATTTTACTAGACTTCTGATGAGGTATTTAAAATGTCCAAATGGTAGGTGAGTTATTGCCATGCTAGGATTTGGGGGCAAAATGAGGCAATTTTTTAGATACTCCATAAAGCAAGAAGTTCCTGACATTGAAGAGACCATCATTTGTTGACCACATTTTCCAAGTTTCCTTCACAGCTCCTCAATAATATTCTGTATAATATGTACGTCATATCAGTTTGGTGTTTTGACGCAATTTTCCAGGCTATTGGAGGTAATTGTTTAAAACTCTTTCTTTTGCCTCTACAGACAAAGCCTATGTGTTGATAAGATTGGTTTATTCTTTCGGTATAAATCCTGGCAGGAGCATATAGATAACATTTATCCTTTTTATGTAATCTGGCCACATAAGGAAATCCAGGAAATCCAGAAAAAGTACAAAAAAAGGAAAATAAAGGGTCAAAAGCTCAGAGAGAATTGCTGTTACTATTAGGTGTGTATCCAGTCAGCCTGCTGTACATACATCCATTTCTCCCTCTCTTTCTCCCCCAACAGGGACCATGGTGTTCATTCTAATTTGCATCCTTCTTTTGATGTCACACTGTACTACAGACACATGCCTATGTATGTGACAGAATTTCTAAAGTATGGATTTGATTGCAGTATAACACAAAAATGAAAATACACAAATTGTGTGTAGCTTGATGAATGTTGACAAAGTGAATACACCCATGTAACTAACATATGAACTCATGTAACTGCACAACAGGCACCCTAGAAACAGAACACACCAGCTCCCCAAAAGCCTCCCTCATGCCCCCTTCTAGGCACTGTCCTCCATCTCAGGTGTTCCCACTATCCCGACTTCGGAAGCACAGATGCTTTCCCGCCCCTGGTTTTGAACTTTATATAAACGTCATATTTATAAAATAGATGGTCTGCTATAAAATATTTATAAAACCTGTTGTATGTATTTTTCATTTTTGTTTTTGTCTAGCTTCTCTCATCCTTATGTTCAGAGCAGCACTATTCATGATATGTCGGAAGGGGCCAACAAAACAAATGCCCATGAAAAATAGAATGGTTAAATACATTGGAGTGGAATATTATACAAAAAAAATCTGCTGGTAGACATGCACACGCCTTTCTCTCTTAGAAAATGGATTGTTGGGTTGTATTGTAGGCATATGTTTATGATTACTAGATGATTGCCAAACAGTTCCAAAATGGCGATACCAATTTTAGGATCTCACCAGTAACATATGTTTAAGAGTTCCACGTGTTTCTCATTCTTGCCAACGCTTGGTATTCTCAGCTTAAAAAGACCAGGCCATCAAAGGTAATCGATTGAAGCTCTTCTTTCACCTATATCGTAAGTCCTATGTATGTTTATTTTTTTTGTATAAATCCTACAGAAGCATATAGACAATACTTGTTTTTGTTTTTTGTTTTTTTTTTTCTATTACCCCGATGACATGTACACTTAAAGAAATCCAGGACAATTTTAGTCATTTGGGTGGGTGGGTAGCGGTATCTCATTGTGATTTTAATTTTCATTTCACACTTTTACCAGTCATTTGGATACCCTATCCTGTGAAATGCCTGTTCAAGTCTTTTGCTTATTTTTCTCTTGAGTTGTCTGCGTTTTTGTATTGACCAGTAGGAACTCTTCACATCTTCGAATGAGTCCTTTGTCAGATTTGTAGTACAATTATCTTCTCCCACTCTATGGCTTGCCTTTTAATGGTGACTTTTCATGGAATGGAAGTTCTTAGTTTTAATGTAGTCCAATTTATCAATATTTTTTTTAATGATTAGTGCTTTCTGTGTCCTGTTTGAGAAATCATGGCCTATTTTGAGGTCATGAAGATATTCTCTTATGTTTTTTTCTGAAAGTCATATATCTTACCTTCCACATTTAGGTCTCTGATATATCTAAAGTTGATTTTTTCATATAGTTTGTGGCAGGCAATCAAGATTTTCTTCACATATGTATCTGATTGACCCAGCATCATTTATTAAAAAGACTTCTCCCCACACAGCATGACTTTTACATGAGTCTATGATATTCCCCCATATGAATGTAGATGTACTGCTTAACTAGTTGAGAAAGCATTTTAGTGAAGTATTTTCTTGAATATATTTTTCCTTAACATTAGGCCTGAGTGACTTCCAAAAAAAAAAAAAAATACTGCAATGAGTGCTGAAGCACTTTATTCTATAAAGAATAAATACTGAGATGCTAAAAACAGCCACAAGTGTTCAGATATGATCAAAATTATTAGTTTTAATTTTGAATTGACTGTTACAAGACAAACAAAAGGTAGACTTTAAAAAGTGAACTTTGACTGAAGGCTTGAATAAAGTGATAGTTCAGAGGGGTTTCGTTTTTTTCTAGCTAACAATGATATTGTTTTTATTGTATTAGCTATGCATCAATCCGCTGAATAATTAAGCTACTGTTTCATATTTTGACAATGAGTTTGGAAATGTAACAAATTATATGTTATTTACCAGAGGAAACTTGGTTTGAGAATACATTATACTATGAACATTTTTGGTTATTACACTATTAGCATTCATTTCCTCAGTAACTTATTTTGAGGTCTCCACTTTATTTGACATGACTCATAACTGTAAAGGTTTTAGAAAAATGGAAACTTGTGAAGAGTTACTTGACAAAGATGGCTATAATTAAAACTTAGTTAGGAAGTGGGTTTCATATATGCTGATGATATATATGTGAACTTTATGATTGAAATTTAACATTTTCATATGGTTAGAACAAACATTTTGCATAGTTTTTTAGAATAAACTTGATCAGGAAAAATAATGTCAATTTTCAAAAGGACTTTAAATATATGAAAATATAAAATAATATTGGAGAAACTTGCTATTAATCTTACTTTTAGTTACTGAGAGAGTGTTGGTATTACTTAGTCTTGACACGGGGTTTTTCCCTCTGTTAAGTATATTATTAAGTCTCATGTATTTGATTTTTAAAAATTAATTTTAAAGTGTGCTTAATAGTTCAGCCATTTAAAATGGTTGTAATCAAAATAAGCATGTGGGATTTGTAATAAGTAAACTTAATTTTTTTTGCATTTGCTTGAGCAAAAACTGTTAATTTTAATTTTAAAAATCTGACTAATCTGCAGTGCATAAAAATGCATTTGAATTGGATTTTAACCTTTAGTAGTAGACTTCTTGTTTTTCATAGAACTTACATTAGTTTATATTCACATATATTTATCATTACACGTATCAACCATTTTTAATTCTGTTGAAATTAACTTTAAGGTGAATAAATTGGTGAAATTAGATTTATTGAGACTCTTGCACTCTTTACCTTTATACCTGCAAATCAAACTATTGCATCTTTTCAAAAATCCTCTCTCTTTATTTATTAAATGCTTCCACCGAACAAAATGGAACTGGAAGCTAGAAATTACAACAGCAAGGCTTGTGGGTTGTGGAGAGTGATATAGACCAGAGTTTCCTGAATTACGGGTTCTCAGGATTTAAGCATTGCTGTGTTCAAACAAAGCAAAACAAAATAAAACACATTCAATGGTCAAACTAATTTGGGAAATCAAAATTAACCAGGTTTTCAAAATGCTGAGTTATTCAGAGCCTTTAATATGCTACGGTACATTATGAGTGCCCAAGTGGTTGGGGGGTAGGGGGTGGGGGAGCAGTTTGAGAGGAGCAGTATTTCCCAAACAGACTTGAGGGTGACTCCGGGGTCTAGTCTAGCATTTCTGGAACATTCTTCAGGAAATGTTGGTTTACAGAAACCTCTTTCACTCACCAGTTCATCCCAGCTCCTGACCGCTCCCTCTGACCCCCAAAGGCCCCAAGTCTAAAGTGGACCTGATCATTTTGGTGCTTTTCTCTGCCTTACATTCCTGAACTGAAAAGTTAGTACAATCCCGGTTCCTATACAGAAGGTGCTTGAATCTCCTTTACATCCTTGAACTAGATCCCAAGCCATCCCTTCCTACCTTCCAAAAGCATTTTGAGCTCTTACTTCTCCCTCAGCCTGGAACAATCTTGTCCTTGATATTCCCTGTCATGACTGGCCTCTCATCAGTTTATTACCCAAATGCCATGATTAGGCCACTTTATCTTATGTTGTCCTTCCCCTCCCATACCACATTTTAGCATATTATGCCATTTTATGATCTTCACAGCTCTTGTCCCTGTCTAAAAATATTTATTTTTGCACTTAACTTTGTTAATTGTCTGGTTTACGCCCCCACTGGACCATGAACTCTGAGACATCAGTGACTTTATCTCTCTTGTTCCTTGTATTCCCAATTCCTACAACTGTGCCTGACACATAATGGGCCCTTGAAAAGGTTCAGGCTCTGCAGTCAAGGAATGCATGTTCTAAAGGGAGAGAGACACAAACACAGAATCCCGTATGTTACCAGATGTGCTTGAGGTTAATGTAGGCTGCGATGGGAACTTCAAGGAGGAACACTGCTCTTGGGAAGAAGTGGTGGGATGGGCAAAGGGTGTCATAGAAGACTCCCCCCAGGCAACCTCTGAACTGAGTCTTGAAGGCCAAGTAGGACATACAATGTTTGTGGCCAAAGATACAGCCCATGCGAAGGGCTGAGGGTGTGTTAGATGACTCGGATACATGCAAGTGGTTCAGTCAGGGTGGTTGGCAGAGCGGTGGACTTGAGGATGGCAAGGCTGTTGCGAAGGGATGGGGACAGGGCCGGAAGGCTGTGCTAAGGAGCTAGGACTTTCTTCTGAATCTGATGGGGAGCAGTAAAATTGGAAGGATTGTAATCATGTTGAAATTTATTTCATTTCTGGCAGTTGCAGGGATGACGGGTAGGAGGGCATGAGATATAGGTAGGAAAGCCAATTTGAAGCCTTTGAAATAGAATTAATTCGTGTTTGAGAGACCCACAGCATACTTTGCCCTTTCTTTCCTTTGTTCACAGTTGTTGCTTTGGTGGAAAACAACTTGTCTTCCATCTCCACATGTTCCAGAGCTGCCTGTTATTTGAGGCCCAGCTCGAATGAATGAATATGGTCACTGTGGGCCAAAGAGAACCACATATATAACCCTGGATCTGTTTCTGAGGGTACGTGGCAGGAGAAGATCCTGACCATTCATGAATTCATTCTGGGCATTTCGATGTCTTGTTGTTTCCTACATGCTAGACACTGTGTAGAATGCTATATTTACAAGGATTATCTATTTAATCCTCACAACCACCTGTACACTGGGTATTATGACTGGCTTTACATTATGGATTAATCAACTGAAACACAGTTTTGTAAATAAATTGCTCAAAGTCACACCATCATTAGAAAGATTAAAGATAGAATCTTGGAGGATTGGCACTAGAACCATAATAACAGCATTATCTTGTAAAGAGCATTAGACTAAATTCAACAAAGCTGGATTCTAGTTAATAATTAATAATGACCATATACCCAGCTTCATAATCCACTAAGATAGGTGTCATGATCCCCATTTTCATAGTAAGAATAACATGGATTAGAGGGTTTTAATTAATTGTACAAGGCCACATAGCTTTGAATTTGAACCCATGTATATATGATTCGAAAGTTAATGATTTCAATCACGTGGCAATGCTCTTCCTGATAGCTCTGGTCCTGATTCATTTGAATGGTCTATGACATTAGACTCTGAGCTCCTTGCACTGTCATCCATAAAATGGCAGAATTGGACTCGATGGCGTCAAGGATCCCTCTGCTTTATGATCTATGATCTAAGAGCATCCCGGAGCCCCCACTGATTTCTTCCCCTGTTACTCATCTTCACTGCTCTGGGTTGGGTTTACTCTTTTGAACAATGAGAGAAGTATGAAGAAAAGGATGACCTAGATAGGCAGCTTGCAAGGTGAGCCTGGGGTCAAAGGCAGAGGGCTGGCGCCAGCCAACTGGAAATTAAAAAAGGAATTGAGGTGGAGACAAACCCGAAGCCAAGCTCCGTACAGCCAGAGTACTGGAGGAGAACACTGGGGACATGAAGAGGGAGTTTCAAGGTCATTCTGAGGCCCTGTGACAATCCTGAGGGAAAAAGGGTATGCTAGCAATGAGTGCTTGTGGCAGGTGAGGTTTATGGATAGGGCTGAGAATGGAATTCAGTGAAGAAAAGCCAGGACTTAGTGGATAGTCTGTTGAGACAACATTGTGTTGAGAATAAAGGAGGAGAAAAGCAGGTCATTTGGGTGACACCTGATCAAGGCAGCTTGTCTAAAATGGAAAGATCACATGCCATCTGGGGACATTTCCTAGGAAATGTGTTCGTAGAAAACCCAAGCTTTAGTAGATAACTAGCTAGGAAAGCTTTCAGGGGAAGAGATGCGGGTCATGTTTACGGGACTCATTCTACCATACAGAGTTGGGGGTTTGAGGTACACAATGAGCAATTTGCCTTCTTAGAATTTTTATGCCACAGAAAGAAAAGCATAAGAGATGAGAAAGTGCGAGGTTTTATGAGCATGAAGAAAAAAAGGCATAATGGACACATGATGAAGAAAAAAAGTAGGAAAATAGAAACCTTGGTTGTGCAATCGGTGTGCAACAACTGCAATAGATCATTAGGAAGGAAGGCCCTGT
Source organism: Ailuropoda melanoleuca (assembly GCF_002007445.2). Lineage (NCBI taxonomy): Eukaryota > Metazoa > Chordata > Mammalia > Carnivora > Ursidae > Ailuropoda > Ailuropoda melanoleuca. The sequence goes on from NC_048223.1 coordinate 19,419, forward strand.
TCCCAAGTCTCGCGGGCCTCCCTAAAGTTGCTTAACTCTCTGTGTCTGAAATACGGAGGCAAAGTTGTAACGAGAACAAGTTGTCAGAGATCCAGAAACATTTTTGTACTGGAATGCTTTTTTGCAATATACATGTGATGAGATTCAGTTCTTTCTAGAAGGATAAACCTAGTCGCACTTTCCCAATTGGGGCCTGATAATTGGAGATATCCATCTCATTATTCCTCTGTCTCATTTTCTCCATGTCGAGTAAGGTTCATTTAAGTAAAGCATGCTTCATGTAGATTAGAGAGACCGATTACAAAGCCAATGATATAAGAAATAAAGATTGGAGACATTATGACATGTAGACGAAGCTATAGAAACTTATCATTTTCATTCCTAGGGTCCCAAACTCTATGACGTGAAGTTCTGAAAATGTAACCTGTGACAATGACATCAACAACTACACTTGTGTGTCACAACCAGGAGTCTGTGACGATGAAGACAGGAAGACAGAAATTGTGTTAGGGTGAACCATGATATGATGTAAGATAGTTCTCCAGAGGCGAGTGCGTCAATAAGAAGGTAGAAACTTGAGACTTCACAGATGTTTAGGTGTTTGGGAAAATACGGAGCCTTCCTTGAGCAAAGTAACACACATGATAACGTGGTGCCTGATACTCAGTGGGTCTTCCTGTTTCTCCCTTTTGCTACTCCTAACTAGTGAACATGGGAAGAGAGACTGTGGGTTTACCTTTCCAACACTTTCACTGGATTGAAACCAGGTTTATGTGAAGATACTGCAGGGAAGAGAACTGGCATCTATAGAAACGGGACATATCCTTTTAGGAATGCAGCAAGTAAATTAGCATGTACTATTTATTGAACACCTATTTCGTTCCAGCAGCTTTACTATGCATCGGTGATTTCATTTTATGCTCATGACAATCCAGTCTTGATCTAGAAAATGAGAAACCAGAGAATCAAAAGTGTAAAAATACGCCCAAAGTCACATAGCTGCTAAAGAGGCAAAAGTTGGGGATTGTTTCTAACCCTAATTGCATGCTCTCTCAAACTAGCCAAGCTTTGCAATCATCGTGAAGGTCATTAAAGGGCAACTGTGATGCAAGAGGTAGATGGTGCAATAAGATTACCTGGCTGCTGTGCTTTAGGGATGATGTGGAGACAGCTCTTGCTCTCAGCCCTATGTGCAGTTAATAAGACAATAGTAATATTCTCTTTCTTCTTGCAAAGATAATACAAGTTATTCAAACTGACGGACGAGTAAAAGAAGAAAACAAAAGTCACCCAAGTTCTGTTACCAGAGGTAAGCAGGGTTAACATTTTTATTATACCTAATTTTTTCTGTGCTTATATATTTATAAATACTATATTTATACAAATATATATTCCACAAAAATGATCAAAATATACATATTTGATTTGCAAACTGATTTTCACTCATTCAAACAGATGGCATGTGAAAGAAGTTTTTCTACCTTAAAATTATTAAGACTGGGTATTAGAACAATATTTTGACAAACAAATCCATTTGCATTAATGGAAGTGTTACAATATTTGTTGAAGTTATTGAGAGTGCCAGCGAAGTAAAATTGATGAGTGTTAATGCTATTGATGTCTACTAAAATAATATAATGTGAAGCATAATAGCTTAATCTCACACAAATTTGATGTCCATTTAGTTAGTATTAATTAATATTAATATCGGAGTACTGAAAGCGCTAGGTACACAAAGTCTAGCTGTATTTGCTTTGAAACTGGAATTTTTATATCCCCCCAGTCAGCAACAAAATCACCAGAGTAACTTCTTTTCTGACATTATGAGACCTCAAATTATGTTATCACATTAGTTCGGCCGAAAGAAAAAATATTTGGAGAACACTAAGTGACACACTATCCATCTTCTCCTCTGGGGTACTCTAAGTTATATCCTTGGATCAAATAAGGTGTTTAGGCTATCACATATTTTTACATCTTGAAAACCTTTATTGATATTAATGAGGAACCCCAGAAGAAGCACATATGTGACATATGCTCTTACATTCGCTATGGCAATGCTATTGAGGACAGTGTCTATCATACCACTTGATTACCCCTACTATTAAACCCCTTCAGAGAATTTGTTTTAGATTTCAGTGCCAGGAAATAATGTCTTACTGATATTCTGATATATAAATCTTCCTTCATCATAGTAACAGCAATTTGAACGATTGTGGCTACTAAACTTTCCATCACCAACCAGGAAGCTTAGAGCCATATTTGATGCCAAATCATATAAATTATGTTAATGTTGTTACCATGTTGGCCTTTTCCTTTTTCATAGTATTATTTTCTATCTCCACTTTATTACCCTCATTATTATATTTGTATATAAAGGACAATTCTTCCTTATTTTCTCTCTTAACTTAGAAAGCTAAAGCAGATATCGTTGTGTTAAAGGAATGTAATATTGTAAATATTGTGTTTTACCACCTTACTAATTTATTATGTTCATTTTATTCTGCCATGTACGTGTAATCTCATAGGATTGTTCTCTTAATCCTCAGAATTTAGAAAATGCATTAGGATGTAGCTAGCTGTGACCCTCTTTTCAATAATCCTACCCTGCCATTAGTGAACTCTTGACCTGAAGAGTAAAATCTCTCCTCAGCTCAGAGAAATTTTCTTCCTTTACTTCTTTGATGATTGCTTTTTCTTCATCTGATCTATCCTCTCACGACGCTAACTTTTTCTTGCAATTAAAACATTTGTTAAGGTGGCCAACTCATCCTGGTTTGCCTGGGACTTTGCCAGGTGGTAGTGCAAACCAGGACAGTCGGTTACCTTACACTTAGCTAAGCTATTGTGTCCCTGAAGACAGTGGTTTTTATAGTGACGGGGGAGCTTTTGATTTTTAATTTTGAATCCATTGTAGACTGATTTTTAAAAAATACAATAAAAATAAATACAACAAAAGTGAAATTTAAAAAAATACAAGTCCAGTTTTAAAAGTTATTTTTAGATTCAAAAGACATACAATCACCCTGTCAAAATGTTCCAGAGGTTTTAAATGCTTTCTCTCTGTTTCTGTAGGTAGCTTGTAAGATCTGGTGTCACTTTGTGGACCACACTTTTGAGTAGCCCTGCTCTAGGATTTCTCTAATCTGCTCTGATAATCCCTTCCATCTCCTCCACTCCACATTCTGTTCTCTCCAGCCTGCACTAAATGCCTCTTTTGTGTTAAAATACCCCATTACATTAAGCTATGTGCTTCTTAAGGGAAACAGTTGGAATCTTATTTATCTTTCTATGCCCAGCATCCACCACACTGCCGGACAAGAAGTTTGTTAGGCTGCTGTATTCATTCTTCTCTTTATTGAGATTGGAAGAAATTTACAAAGTTTTAGTTATGATTTTTTTGGGGGAGGATGAGATTGTGGGGGCTTTCCTTGTACTTTTCAGTATTTCCTAAATTTTCTGTAACACACATGTATTACTTTTGAAACAGGAAAATTTAAGCATTATTTTAACAATTGATATGATGGAATAAGTGATATCCACCTCGTGGTTTGCGGTCAGTAAAAAGTCCCCTTTCACAGTGTAGTTGAATTGTAGGACAGAGGCCAACTTGTGGAAGAAAGAAAAAACAATGCTAAATAATCCCTGTCTTCACTGAGAAACAGGATCCTATTCTCATGCTATTTGGATTTGGAGAATCATCAAGCGAATGGAATGACTAATTGGAGGCTACAGTCCAGAAAATATTGTACAAATTTTCCCTTAAAAATAGAGGGTAGAAAGTGTTTCCTTTTCACACTGTGTCCCTTTTCAAGTGGCCTGGGATGTTATGAAGTTCAATAACCACTTCATTTGCATGATTCAGACACTGGAATAACTGGATGTGATCATTTAAACTGTGAGTGATGGGGCCTTGACTTCCCTAACTAGACAATAGTGTGTTTGAACTGGCAATTAACCGGTTTAAAAGTGACTTATCGGTAACGTACAATATGACTAATTTAGCAGCTAAGCAGTTTCATTGTGATCTTGGTGTCAGTGGAATTCCTGTCACCTATCCAACAGTTAAGTCATATTGCATAATTGTTGGGTGACATCACTGGGCTGCAAGATTATTGGCTGAAGAAATGAAAAAAAAAGTTTCCTGGAGTGTCAGCCTTTCCGGCATCTGAACGAACGACTTGTACTGGGACTGCAGTGCAGCCGGCGAGCAAAGTAAAAAATGCACGTTGAAGTGGCTGGCTTTTGGTGTGTCGTTGAAAACCACAGTCTGTAGCACCCGGGGAAGATTCTCCAGCACGCCTAATTGTGAGGTCCCTTCCCTCTATGTGGGACCTCACGGTGCCAGTCATTAAGGTGAGAGCGCCGAGACAATGGCACTCTCTTGTAATGAGGGCATTTGATTTTTCTGAGAACTTTACAGTCTTTGGAGAGAACGTTTTTAAAAATGCAGGTCTCCATCTGCTATACACATAGACACTGAAAAGACGGTCAGCTGGGACCCGGTTGAAAACCTTTTATGGTTAAAAGCCTGGCTTATTTCCAAGGGAACTGGTAGTTCAGGTTAATCACCACAGAATACACAAACTTTAAATTTATTTAATTGTACAAAATATCAAGCTTTAAAATGGCCCACAGAAATGCATAAAAACTGGAGCTATGGCTGATTGGAATTTATACCACGAATGGCTAACGTTTATTGTTTACTGTGCCTCAGCTTTATGTATACAAATTTATTTCATCTTATGAAGTAGTTACTATTATTATCCCCAATTTACAGATGAGGGAATGGAGACGCTGGGATTATAAAACTGGTCAAGTGTAGAACAAGGATCTGAACCCAGGTAGGTCGGCACTAGAACACACAGTCTGTCTGTTGTCTGTCTGTCTGTATTTATTTATTTATTTGACAGAGAGGCAGAGAAAGAGACACAGAGAGAGAGAGAACAAGCAGGGGGAGGGGCTGAGGCAGAAGGAGAAGCAGGACTCTCTCAGGGAGCCTGATGCAGGACTTGAACCCAGGACCCTGGGATCGTGACCTGAGCCGAAGGCAGACGCTTAACTGACTGGGCCACCCAGGCGCCCCTAGAACACACAGTCTTAACTTTTGCCCTCCACTGCATCTTTTTAAATCGTAACAACAGCAGCAATAACAACAGCTACTATTTCCACCTACCGAATGCCTTTCATGCGACAGGCATGTCCTATAACCATTGTATCCTCTCATCAATTCTGGGAGATACAGGCTGCACTGTTATTACCCCCACTGATAGATTAGGAAAGGGAATCACAGAGAGCAAGTTACACAGAGAGTATGTAATGAAAAAGGATTAAAAGCCAGGCAGTTCAGATCCAGACTCCGTGCTTTTTAACCACCATGCAAGACTGCTTTTCATAGTTATTATTTATTGAGTATCTATTAATGTGTAATCCTTACAACAATCCTGTGATGCCCGTGATCCACAATAATACCCGCACCGTAGGAATTATTAACCCCAATTTATAGATAAGAAAACTGAGGCTACAAGCCATTGGGTAACCTGCCAGCTTCTAAGTAGCAAAGCAGAGCCAGAAGTCTTCCAAGTCCATTGGACGCCACCATCCCACACTACCATCTGCAATTGTGCTGCAGGGAGATGAATGTATGTCAGGTAAAGGGCTGGGATCTCAGGAGTCACTGAGTGTGAGGTGTAATATCTTGCTCTGGGCACCCCCAAAGGATGGGGCCTGCTAAAGAGCTGCCAGGAAGGTCCCGAGGATCAGCAGTGCTCTGATGAAGAGGCATCCTTCCTTGAGTGCACTCTCTCCGTTTGTGGGTTCTGGGTGATCTCCTGAATGTGGTCAGACTCCTCTCTCTCCCTTAAATTCCTTTTCTCTTTTCCTTCTCCTCGACCTTTCCACAACTGCACTTCCCTGCCCTCCTTTGGTTAGTACAGAACCTCGCACATGCTCAGTTCTCTTGCCTTATAAGGGTTTCCTCCCCACCCCCAAGCCTCCTTTCCTTTCTAGCACATATTCAGTTCTGTGGAATGTGGCCACCCATAAGCATGACACACATTTTCAAAAGGCTTTAGAAATGAATGTGATTAGCGAACTTAATTTTGTTAAAGGGGAAATGCATCAACACAGCACATGTGTAACCTATTACTTTTACAGTATCAGTGTCCTGCCTTCAAGGGCGTAATAATTTTAAAAAGCTGAAATCACAACAAAAAGCAAGCACAAACTAAAAAACAAACAAAAGATTGAAAAACAGCTTGAATGTTACAAAAGTATTTACCTTCAAGTTTTCAAGAGTAAAGAGTTCTTTTTAAATGTTATTCTAGTAAAGGATATCAAATGTATCTATTTGTTCATTTGTGAAAAAAAGAATATTTATTTTGGGGAAGTAGAGATTAAAATATGTATGACACATGCTGACGTACCTAAATCCTTAAAAAACAAACTCAAATGCTGCCAGAGTGAAACAAATTGTAAAATGGGGTTGGTCCAATAAGGAAGTGAACTCTCTGGAGGGAATGATCAGGGAAACTTCTTGAAGGAGCAGATACTTGGCTGGAACTAGAAGAACTGGTAGAATTAGGATAAGTTGATAGTTAACGTTAAGGAAAGGACAGTCCATACAGGGAACTAGTGTGAGACAGAAAGTAAAGGTATAAGGCTGTGAATACTTCTCAAAAGTACACAGCCATTAAGTAATATGAGAATCTTCAATAAAAATCTGCAGCAATGGGCAGTTATTTGTTCTGCTTTTACACCAAAGATTAAGACGTAATGGAAAAGTGTGTCTCATCCCAAAATTAGGAAAGGGAAAATCTTAACATTTTGGTGTGCTATGAGCTGGCCATCCCCTGTACACAGGAATCTCCCTTTAATGAAGATAGGAGGACACTCAGCATTCTAAGCGGCTCGACAGCATCCGGAAGGTGTGCTCATCTAAAACTCTCAGTGGACAGGGAGTCTACTGCTGGGTCGTCTGACCTTCTTACTGACCTCATGTCAATCACTCTGTCTTCCCTGATCTGAGTCCATATTCCTGTAAAATGATAAGGTTCTTCAATTTGGCGGGTAGGAGAATAATGCATTGGGAACCTCTCTCAAGTGCTTTTTGTGGTCCTAGTCAGTATCTGGGGGTGACTTTATTATAGCTGAGACTGCCTTAAATAAGTTCGTTTTGGTTCTTTAATCACTAAGTGCTTTGGGAGATGGTCCAGAGGTGGTTCATTCATTCATTCATTCATTCATCCATTTAGGCATTGAATAAGTGCCTACTGGTTTGTCAGCCTCTAAGATGGCGCCCACTGATTCCTGCCTCCTGGTATCCATGCTCTGTGTGGTGCCCTTCCACATTTACCAAGGTAATTCTGTGTGAGCAAAAGTGATGGTATGTCACTTCTGAGGTGGATTACTGGAAAAAAAATGTGGCTTCTGCCTCACTTTCTTTCTTAGATCACTCGCTCTGGAGGAAGCCAGCTGCCATGTCATGAGGACAGTCAGTGACCTATGAAGAGGCCCATGTGGTGAAACTGAGGTCTCTGCCAACAGCTGGACAAGAACTGAGGCCTTCTATCAAGAGTTATGTGAGTAAGCCATTCTGGAAGCAGATTCAAGAGCCCTAGTCAAGCCTTTGGATGACTGCAGCCCTACCTGACACCTTGATTTAAGGCAAAACCTGTTCTTCTAAGCTGCTCTTGGACTTCTGACCCTCAGAAATTGTACTAGATGATACATGTTTATTGCTTTAAGTTGCTTTAACTTTAAGTCACTTTAACTTTTTTTTTTTCACATTGCAATAAACAAATAATATGTCTACCATTTATTTGTTACTGTGACCAGTGCTGGGAATGAATGAGCTTGATTTGACCCTGTAGAAGCTAACAGTACCTAGAAAAGCAACAACAACTGACATGTAAGCAACTACGTACAACACAGTACAACAGATGCTACAAGAGAGATCCCTTACAAAATGCCATAGGAGGCAGGAGATAACAATTAATTCCATTTGGAGAGAAAAGAGTCCCTCAAAAGACAGGAAAACAGACATTTGGAAATTAATCTCCACGAAAAATCAGGACTTTTCCAGCAAAGAAGAGGGAATAGCAAATGCAAAGATCCAGAACTGAGAAAGCATTGCACGTCTTAGGGAATGTGTTCTATATAGATACGGCCAAGGATTCACATGAGGATTCCTTGCTAGGAAAGATGAATTTCTCCTAAGATATGAGACACCCTTGACATGGTTGAAGAGGGAGATCGACATGATCAGATATATGTTTTAGACAGTCGACTCTTGTGGGTTTCATCAGAAAGGCCTACTAGGACTAGAAGCAGGAAGAAATAGAGGTCATATAGAAAACTCTTGCAGTTCTTCTCAGGAGCTCCTCCTATTAGAGACTAGTGAGCTTCTGATGTGACTGTATCACTCATATTTTTTTATTAATCCTTTGACTAAGATATATATATTTTATAATAATTTTTATTTTTTGTTTTCATTTGGAAATTTTGATTTACCAAAAGGTTATGAAACTAGCACAAGGAATTCCTATATACTGTTCACCCAGATTCCCCAAACGTTAACATCTTACATAGCCACAGTATAATTATTAAAATCAGGACATTAACATAACACTTTCAACTAGTCTACTAAACAAATTCAAATTTCACCAGTTGTCTGATTAATATACTTTTTTCTGGTCCAAGATCACATTTTGTTTTTATGTCTCCTTAGTCTCCTTAATCCCCTTTAATCTGGAACAATTTCTCAACCCGTCTTTGTCTCTCATGACCTTGATACTACTGAGGAGTACTACCCAGTTATTTTGTAGAATGTTTGTCAACTTGGGTTTAGCTTATCTGATATTTCCCCATGATTAAATTTAAGTTATGCATTTTTGGCAAGAATGCCACAGAAATGATGTTATGTGTCCTCAGTGCATCATATTGGAAGTCACATGATATGTCTCATTATTGTGATGTTAATTTTGATAACTTGGTCAAGGTCTTGTTTGCTAAGTTTTTCCACTGTAAAGTTATTATGATTCCCTTTGTAATTAGTAAGTATCTTGTAAGAAGATACTTTGAGACTACGTACATTTCCTGTTTTGTTTTTTTAATCAAACTTTTGCCTGGGAATTTTAATATCCATTATTGCCTGAAATAATGATTACTTTGGTACCTGCCAGATGGTGACAGTCAAGAGATTTTGAATCGTGTTGTGTGGTCATTTTAAAACATATACACAAGTTCTTGGATACTCCATTGTTCAAGACAGGAAGCCAAATTCTCCTTTCCTTTATTTTAGTCTACATTCAGTGACTCTCTTCTAATGAATAGAATGTCAGAAGTGACTTCAAAGACCAGGTCAGAAAGGGCATTGTGTTTCCTCTCTGGCCCTCTCTTAGATCCCACACTTTGGGAGAAGCCGGCTGCCATGCGTGGAGACACTTGAGAAGCTCTCTGGAGGCTAGCATTAACTTGTAGGGCGTATGAGTGAGCTACCTTAGACGTGAATCCTCTGGCCCCAGGGAAGCCTTCAGAGTGCAGCCGTGGTAAACACCTTGACTGCAACCTTGTAAGAACACCTGAGCCAGAACAACCCAACTAAGGCACTCCTGGATTGCTGACCTACACTAATGAGTGTGAAAGATAATAAATATTTATGGTTTCAAGCCACTAATTTTTGGTATAATTTGCTCCACAGCAATAGATAATGAATTCATGCTGGTAAGTAGAAATGAAATCATGAGAAACATGTTGAGGAAGAGCAAATGGTAGGAAAGAAAGTGTACCCAAAAGAGGAGGAGTGGGGATGCATGTTAAAATGATAATGAGATCCTACTTCTCCCCTGATAAGATAAATTAAAAAGTCTTAGAGTACCAGATACAAAGAATTCTCAAACACTGCTGGTCAGATTGTAAATTGGTGGTCATTTCAGAAAGCAGTTTGACATTATCTAATAAAGGTGAAGATACACATACCACTAGATAAGTTATCAGAATCCTACTCCTAGATGCACATGCAACAGAAATAGGTACACACGGATGTCAAGAGACATGTCCATGAAATTTTCATGGCAGTATTACTCATAATATCCTGAAACTGGAAACAACCCAAGTATCCATCAACGGTAGAATGTGTAAGCAAACTGTGGAACATTCATCCACTAGAATGCTATACATAAATAAAAATTAACCAGCTGCAGCTACAAGCAATTATGTGGATGAATCTTAAGAACAATGTTGAGTGGAAGAGATCCAGCACAAAGAAATATATATTGTATGATTCTGTTTGTGGAAAGTTCAAAAGCAAACAAAATTAAACAATTTTTCTAGAGATGCATACTTAGGTGATAAATCCATTAAGAAAAGCAAGAAAGGTGGCACCTGGGTGACGTAGTTGGTTGAGCATTGGACTCTTGGGTTCGGCTCAGGTCATGACCTCACGGTCGTGAGGTGGAGTCCCATGTCGGGCTCCGCGCTCAGCGTAGAGACTGCTTAGGACTCTCTCTCCTTCTTCCTCTGACCCTACACCCACCCTCTCAAATAAATAAGTAAATCTTAAAAAAAAAAAAAAGAAAGAAAGAAAAGTGAATGTCGTAAAAGTCAGAATGATGGTTCCTTTAGGGAGGAATGTAGGAATTGTGGTGGGACAGAGGCCACGGATAGGGTCTTTTGGAAGTGTTTACAACATATCATTTCTTTTTGTTTTTCCTTTGGAAATCATTCCTGTTGTGGTTTAACTCAAATGCAATAAAATTATTGTAATATTATATATATGTATAATGTATATATATGCAATGTATAATGTAAACTGCATTAGTCACATAGATGTTGACTTTATAATAATTCATTAAACATTCATTTGTATTCTATGCACTGTGTTATATTTTACAGTTTAAAAAAAATAAAATAAAATAAAAAGTTACAAATAGAGTTTGCATATAGTCGAGGGTCAAAGGCGAACATGAACTGGCAATTAAGTTTCTGTTAAAAGGAAATTAACACACGTTGGGAAATAAGAATGCAGGAAGCACACAGTAGACAAGAAGCTATCCTCCCACCTCATATGTGGAAACATCACTGCGTGGACCAGGGGCAGATCCTGACTGCCAAGGCAGGTCTTAAACCCAGGCAGTATGACTTATGAGCTTCTAACTCTGAGAGCAGAAAGCAGATGGGCCCAAAAGAAGGTTGGCTTGATGCTATCAAAGTTATGAAGAAGATGAAGCCTTCAACATCTTAACCCATCTGTGTCTCTGCTCGTGGTCCACTTCTCCACACCTTCTTTGGATACTCAGCATCCTGTGTATTTATTTCCCTTCCTTCCTGTCAAACCCATATCCGAAGTCAGGTCTAAAGGCCAGCTCTGTTGACTCTTGGTCTAGTCAGTGGTATCACACTGGCGGGAGGTATTTGAACTTTAATCTATATCTCTGATTATGAATGGAAGGTTTTGTGGTCTTTGGTGAAATTTCTGTCACCAGGGACTGGTTGTATGAGGTATGTTTTGGGTGAAGTAGGCCTCCCTGCCCCAGACGTGGCACACTATAACATCTGGTATGGTACGCCCTGGGTAGAAGGTGTCAGGCAACTTTAAGAAAATCACCCCAGGTGATTCAGATATGACAACCTGTATCCTGTATGACAACCTGCTTCTTTCCACGCCCCATCCCTCACTGAGAACCACCCATTTACAGGAATGCCATTCACCGAGCAGATATAGTATCTATCTATCCATCCATCCATTCATTCTTTTATTCATTCCACAACTATTTCTTGAGTTCTAACTATGTGTCTGGCCCTGGGCTACCACTGGTGATTCAGGGTTGAACAAAAACAGACATGGGACCTGCCTTCTTAGAATGGTTTAGTGTACAAATTAATGAAACCAAGCAGCGAAATGTAAAATCACCAGTCAGGTAAGTGTTATAAATCTGGGTTTATTCATCAAGAAGAGAGCTGAATGATGAGTAGCTTAATAATTAGGATTTTTAAATTTAAGAAGAGGAAATTATATGGAGGAGAATGACTCATTATTTTATATTGAGAAAAGACATAAAAAAAGACATCAAAAAGGAAGTTTGCTCTGTAACAACTAAAACAGATAAAGATCATTATTATTGATATTTAAGAACCCTGTTTATCTGCTCTAGTTGTTCTCTCAAACTATCTTGAAAAATATTAGGCTATAAAATAATTGTAAAATTAATGTCCCAAGAAAACCACAGGAGGTTTGCTGTAGCTTAAAGAATTTAACATAATGGCTATCGTTATCAGAAAGTTTGTCCTGTGCCAGGTGTAGTGTTTATATAAATATATGTGTAAACATATACATATGTCTAAATATATTATAAAGATATAAATACACATTTTATATATTATTTATTGGTGATTACATATATGTATGTACATATATATCAGTGATTATGTATATAATAATGATTATATATCAGTATTGAATATACATATTAATAGAACCTCACAGTTCCCTATAGAAAAAAGAAATTAAGGCTCAGAGAGATTAAATAAACTGTCTAAGTTTACACAGCTAATATATACATTTTAATAACACTTTATTGATATATAATTGACAGAGCATAAAATTCACCCTTTTAAAGTGCACAATCCGATGGCTTCTAGTAAGGTTCAGAGAATTGTAATTTGCTGCTAATTTCTAGGTCATTTTCATCACCCTGAAAAGAAACCCTCTGGACCTAAGTTTTCCCTCATTCCTCCTCCTCCTCCGAGCCCTGGTAATCACTGACTCTACTTTCTTTCTATATGGACTTGTCTATTCTAGATGTTTCATATAAATGTAATCACAAAATGAAGCCTTTTGTGTCTGGTTTCTTAGGGTGATTTTTTTTTCTTTTTAAAGATTTTATTTTAAGTGATCTCTATACCCAGCATGGGGCTTGAACCCACAACTCCGAAATCCAGAGCCATGCACTCTTCTGACTGAGCCAGCCAGGTCTCCCCAGGGTGATTTTCAAATAGCTCTTCATGTTGCAGCATATGTCAATACTTCATCTCTTCTTATCGCCAAATAATATTCCATTACATGGGTATACCACATTTTACTCATCCATTTATCAGCTGATGGACATTTGCGTTGTTCCCACCTTTTGGCTATCATGAATAATAGTGCTATGAACATTTGTGTACAAGTTTTGTGTGGACATATATTTTCATTTCTCTTGGCTATAATTTAGGCATGGAATTTCTGGGTCACATGGCAACCGTATTGCAACCTTTTGAGGAACTGCCAGGCTACCACTTTCCATTCCCACCAGTAGTGTATAAGGGTCTTAACTTCTCTGCACCATTTATTATCTGTCTTTCTGATGGTAGCCATTCTAGTTGGGTGTGAAATGGCATCTCACCTGATTTTGGTTTGCATTTTCCTGAGGGCTAATGATGTTGAACATCTTTTTATGTGTTTATTGGTAAAATACTAAGTATGATATGATAATTTTTGAAAAATGTAAGTTACCAACGCTTATTAAAAGCATAAGAAGACTATGTACCAAACTTAGCAGTGAGTATCTCTATAGAATAGAATCATGGGAGATGTTTGGCTTCTCAAATTTTACCTTCTGCATTAGTAATTTTTATAGCAGCAAGCACATATTCCTTTTATAATTAGAAAAACAAAGCACAGTTAATTAAACAAACAAACAAACAAACACAATGAACAGAGACAGACCATCTCTAACCTTGAGGAGTGAGAGCATTCCCCCAGACACTGTGTTGCTTCTTCTTGGGTCCAAAAGTGCAGGAAAGAGTGGAGGGAGGGTGGTTAAATGACTTCTGAGCCATGTTTTGGAATGCATTTCCTAAGGGTGACAATGTTATAAACTGTGGTGCATTTCCAAGGCTAGCCCATCTGTAGATTAGGTATAGGCTTCCGAGGATATCTGGCAAACCCAGCTGTCAAATTTAGTATCGATCCCAAGGATATATGTCTTCTATTGTCAAAATGCTCAGCTTTTGGAATGCATCCTTACAATCAGTAGAGAACTGCCTAGACAAGTAAATATAATGAATAAATACAAGAAGTTTGAGTGTGAATGTGGCATGTTATGGCAATGTGTTCAATATTTTTAATTCTCTTTCATCATGGAATGTTTCTTTGATTTCTCACTTGCTATTTGTGTAGCTTATGAAGGTGATTATATTTCTATTTTAGTATTGCGAGAAACGAAGTTGATAACAGAATGCATAAACCTTCAGAATGTATAATACTTTCTTGTTTTCAAACAGATCAATTTTTCAGAATACGGTGAAAACAAGCAGTTCTTTTGAGAATGGACTTTTTTTCACCCCCAGACAGTTTTCCCTGGAGTGAATATTTATGGTCTAGATAGAATCCCTTGAAAACCGAAATGTTGTCATATTCTTGTTTGTATGTAACACTTATTTATTACAAATGGCAGGAAATGCTAATTTAAAACTAACTCTCAACAATGAGTTCAGAGCAGCTCAGTTCAGAATTAATTTATAGCTTGAACACTGAGGGAATATTTGGGTCAATTTATTATTCACTGAGATTGTTGAAAATTTATATGATGATTATTCTGATTCCATCTCTAGGCAGAAGGTTACTCTCCTGGAAAAAACCCAACAACATCCAAGGTTATTGAAATGCCACGCATATAAGCATCCAAGCTCCATTGGCAATTTGCATATGTATGTGGGGTATGGTGTGTGTTCCCACCCCCACCTCCGTCCCCACAAACAATCCTTAAAATTACCTGGAATTTTAACAAATAATATCCTTCCGTTCCACGTTAGTAATATCAGTCAGAGAGAAGGTCATTTGTGAGACTCTGGGAGCATCTAGCTAATGACTAGTTTTACATCTTGATTCCACCGTTCTGGGCCCACCGTGGTTTGCCCACATTCAGACAGTGATCTAGTGACAGGCTCTGTGGAGAACAGAGCACTTCTCTGTCCACAGAATTCCAGGCACCAGGATGAACACATATGCACTGTATACATTGAGTATTTTTATATGACTCAGTATAAATGTATACATTCACAGCCTCATGAGCGCATGTCTGTGAATATGGGGGTCTCAATAGCTTCATGCATTTTCCTCACTAGCCAGTAAGTTCTCTGTTATATTTTATAAGCCCTCTACTATTCCTGGATAGGAAGTACTAAATTTCTGAGGTTTTAACAAATATCATGTTTCACTTAAACCATGTAGAAATTATCCCAGTATAAGTACTTTAAAAAACGTTTTTGATTTAAATGTTATTAAAAATAACATAAGTAATTCATGTTCATAGTGGAAACATATAAAATACAGGTAAGTAAAAAAAAAAAGTCACACCTGATCCCACCACCTGGAGATAATAACAATTATAATAAATTTGATGTATAATTTTGTATATTTTTATGTACCTTTATGCATATATATAATTTTTCATAAAAATAGATTATCATACAGATGTCTCAAAACTTCCAAACCCTGCTTTTTAAAATTTAATATCCCATACATACTTTTCCATTTCCAACATAATATTTCATGGCTGTGAGCCCAAGGGATTCTAGTTATATGATACCAGGAATTCCTTGCCCCAAAGAACTCCGCTCCCTCCAGGGCCTTGCCTTCTAAGGGAGTGGGCTGCATCATTATGGAATCAAAGGGTAGCTATCTCAGGTGGCTGGATGTCCATGTGAATGTGAGTGAGTGAATATGTGTGTGTGTTTGGCACTTCACAGTGCAGAATTGGCGTGAACTGGGTAGAAAGAATGGTAGACTATATAGGTCAGGGGCCAGGGACCAAGGACCAGGGTCTGGGATTGGATATCCCTACACTACCAGTGAGAATTCTAAATTTAAGGGTGCCTAAATTTAGTTAATTTAGTCAGTTAAGTGACTGCCTTTGGCTCAGGTCAGTTAAGTGACTGCCTTTGGCTCAGGTCATGATCCCGGGGTCCTGGGATTGAGCCCTGCATCAGACTCCCTCAGTGAGGAGTCTGCTTCTCCCTCTTCCTCAGCAGCTCCCCCAGCTTGTGCTCTTTTGCTCTCTCTCTCTGTCAAATAAATAAATAAAATCTTAAAAAAAGAGAGAGAATTCTAAATTTAATCCCCGTTTCCAGATAATTATGAAGCCATCTTTTTCAAAGTAAAAAGAATGTATTTAACTGAATAGGTTGTTAGACCGCCTTTGTAACTTCAAAATACTTTGTGCATGGTACGTATGTGATTCTCCATTTGTACTCTAGGTGGGCCCCCAAAATTTTAGGAGCAGGCCTGAACATATATATTATATGACTTCTACTTTCTAGAATATATATTTAGTTTAGTTTAATTTAATTTACATTTTCCTTATGGATGAAAAGGAGTAGTATGTAAATGAGTATGCTCATTTATTGACTAGTTAAGATTCAGCTTAATATATGTTTTACAGATTTTATTTATTTATTTGACAGAGAGAGAGTCAGCGAGAGAGGGAACACAAGCAGGGGGAATGGGAGATGGAGAAGAGGCTTCCCGCTGAGCAGGGAGCCTGACATGGGGCTGGATTTCAGGACCCTGGGATCATGACCTGAGCCAAAGGCAGATGCTTAACGACTGAGCCACCCAGGCACCCCTAAGCTTAATATTTTTATTTAAGCTTCACCATACTTCTGCACTCCACTGGGTATAGGGACGAGAAGTAAAAAATACACAGCCCGGGTGTTGTGGAGCTCACAATATCCTAGGGATCTCAGACATGGGAAATGATTACGAGATGGGGTGGTAAGTACATCAGTCAAGTGTGAACATGGGTACAGAAGCCAGAGAGAGAAAGGAGGGAAAATCTGTAGGTCAGGATCCTGGGATCAGTTAATTAACCTGGTCAACTCTAACCTCACAGAAATCTTAAAAAGGCTATAAAACCATCCCATCCAAGATGAATTGTTGTAAACTTTCTAAGGGGTTTAAAGTTTTTAAAGTTTTTGATACATTTGGCAAATTGGTCACTTAAAAAAGTAAGCATTCAGGAATTCACTTTCAGCAAACAACTTTTAGCTAATTGTCTTGCTTCCTTGAGGCGAAGCATCATTCAAGCTGGGATATAATGAATTCACAAAAGTCTGAAGAAGAAGAAATGTGGTGACCTTCTGAAGAAAAATATTCTGTGAAGAGGGAACAGCACATGTGTCATCTTGGAGGCATGGAATGGAATGACATGTTCTGAGGACAGTGTTTAGCTAGAGTAAAAAGAGTAAGGTGGGGAAGCAAAAGGATTCAAAACCGGAGAGAAAGGCAAAGCTGTGGTCTGGAGGGCTTTGTGGCCCTGGGTCCCAGGGAGTTTTATCTTATAGGAAATGGAGGCTGAAGTTGAAGAATTCGAAGCCAGGAAATGAGAACATCAGACTGCCTTTTAGACGATCATTAATGCAAGGGTACGAGGAAGAATTGGAAGTGAGTAGTCAGGAAGGAGTAGTCGGTCCACTGCCGAGAAGGCCGAATACTCCAGGGTCCCAATGAGGGCAAGTTCTGGATTCAGACGGTTGGGAGTCAGCACCCGTTTCTACCACTTAGCACCTGTGTCTTTGGGCAAGTTTCTTAGCCTCTCTGTTGACCTGGTTTCCTCATTTGTAAAATGCAAATTATAATAGCTGTGAAGATGAAAGGAAACAATACCTATAAAGTGCTCAGGGCAGACACTGCCATATAGAAGCTCTCAATACCTGCTTACTACTACTATGAGTAGTAGTAGTAAAAAATAATAATTATTATTTTCAGTAGTTCAAAGAAAGGTAACGATGGTCTGAACTGGGGTACAGGGAGTGGAAATTGCGATGAAGAGAAGAAGATGAGAAAGACAAGGAGTGGATTTGATAGGACTCTTAGTTGGTTAGATTCAGGCGTGAGTGTAGGAGGGGATCTCCTGATCTCTAGCTTGAATGACCGAGTGGAAGGGTTGGTACAAAAAAGTTTGGGAAGGCAGGAGCAGGGACAGGCCGGGTGGTGGAAGATAATGAATTCTGTTTCAGAGATGTTGAGGTTTAGATACTTGTGGGTCAGAGAGGTGGAGATGTCCCGAAGGCAGAGAGGTACGCAGGCTGGAGCTCGGGAAGGAGAGGCAAAGGCTACGTGAACCAAGAGCCAGGGTAACAGACTTACCGACTAGAAATAGCTGCCCTGACATACAGATGCTTTTTCATCTATTTGGCCCTTGATGCATGACTTCTATTAGTATCCAGAAGGGAGGATGGCTCCCTCAGGTGAAACTTATATCATACAATCTTTGCTGATCAACCCAATCGGGTAGGGTCTCTTTACTCTGAGACCCTCTGTTAAGGATCGAATGTTTATGTACCCCCCCAATTCACATATTGAAGTCCTAACCCCTAGTGTGATGGTATTTAGAGATAGGGCCTTGGAGGGGTAATTACCATTAGATAAGCACCTGAGGAAAGGGCACTTGTCTGATGGGATTAGTGCCCTTGTAAGAAGAGACACCAGAGAGCCCACTCTCTTACTCCACGTACACCAAGGAAAGGCCACGTGAACACACAGCGGGGAAGGAGGCTGTCTACAAGCCAAGACGAGAGGTCTCACTAGAAACCAATCCTGTTGGATCTTGATCTAGGACTTCTAGCTTCCAGAATTGTGAGAAATAAAGTTTCGTCGTTTAAGCTACACTGTCTCTTTTGTTACGGCGGCCTGAGCTACCTAAAACACCCATATGAAGGCTTTGCTATATTTCTCCCGTATGAAGGCTTCGCTCTATCTCTCCCTCCTTTACTCTAGTAATGCACATTTCCTCCTACTGCTTCCAGATAGAGGCATCTGGAGGGCGGGTCCTTCATTGTACTTGTGGTTTCCCTGCAAGGCCCTGTTTTGCCCACAGTAGATGTTTAATAAACATTAGATGACCTGAGTTCAGCTTGGAAAGACTCAAGTTCATGCGACCCTTTGTGTGAAGAGGGTCACAGAGAATGTGCTTAGTGCAGGGTACAAGGCAGAATCCTGGGGTAAATACTGGAGTATTTACAATACAGTCAATACTGGAGTTTAGTTGGAAACAGGATGGTCTCAATACGAAATTAGGAGATTACCAAGAAAAGACAGTTTCCCAAAGATCAGTGGGAAGAGCGAACTGGCTGATGTGTCCACATGAGGCATATTTTTCGTGAGCATTTTGTACCATGCAGACCATTATGTAAGATTACACGCTGGCTTATCTATTTCAAATTGATTTGAAAAATCATTATAATTTTAGAATTAGGATTTTTCTAAAGCAAATGAATTTAAGGGTTAAAATCAACAATGGTTCAGGCCCCTAATAGTTTGATGCTATTCTGTTAAAAGAACAATCAGCCAACCAACCAACCAATCCAACAATGACAGTTTCCCTCTAAAGAGATGAAACAAAACAAAGCAAAACATTTTGTTTATTGAATTTCAAACTCTCGTCAACTTTACCGGGAGTCATTTAAAGTTGACGGAATGTTCTTAAGTGAAGTCTCAGGGGTGATGCTGTGAGTCTGTGTATTCTCTGTGCGATGCCAAGTGTGTGCTGGCAATCATGGGAAGAAATACAGGGAATTTGCCCCAAATGTGTCAAGACACTCCTCTGTGAGGATGGAGGAAGTGGGAAGATTGATTTTTTCCTCCGGAGTGTCTTCCATTACCATCTTGCTAATCTCTTGAGTGCCATGGAAGCAGGGACTTTCTAGCAGCATCCTCTCTGAAGCCCAACAGCACAGAGGATAAGAGTGGAGTATATCTGTGCTGACCTATCCACCTAAGAGAAACCAGAGGCACATGGATCAATGCAATACACTTAAAGCCTGGAGCTGCGGAAACTCCTAGACTTGAACTCTGAGATGGGCGCCACTAGCCCCAAGTGGCTAAGGAGCACTGGACACTGGCTAACCCAAATTGGGATATTCTATGAGTATAAAACACACTCCCAATTTCAATTCCTTAGTTTAAAAAAGAACATAAAATAACTCATTAATACTTGCTTATATCTATAAGAGGTTGAAATAATATTTGGGATACATTGAGCTAAATCAAATATATTATTAAAATTATTTTTACTTGTTTTTTTTATTTTCTAATTTGGCAACTAGAAAACTTAAAATTACATATGTGGGTGATGTTATATTTCTGTTGGACAGAGTCTAAGGCTTACACCATCAAGGGGAAGATCTACATTCTGGCCTTGACAGGATATAGAGCTTACAGGAATTTGTCTCTTCTCACATGACTCATGCCCAGCTGTGTATAAAAGCAGTTTTATTGCTCGTGTAATAGCCCTATACACATTCAGAGAGTCTTTCATCTGAGGATCTCAAACATTAATTAATTCTCACTGAATAGCTGAGGAAGACTGGTATTCTTAGTTCTATTCTACAGATGAGAAAACTGAGGCATGGGGAAATTTAAACAATTGCCCAGGGCTACTCAGGGTAGAATGACAGAGCTCAGAATAGAAACCATGAATCATTATAATTAATCACGCATCTAGCCAGCAAACAATATTTTGTCTTCCTGATTAGGCGAACACCTTCAAGGTAGGGACCATACTTTTAAAATGCTATTTCCAACTAGTGAGATACTGGAATGTTCAGTGAACATTACACAACCGTAGGAGTCTTTGCTTCCAGATGAACACATTTGGACATTAACAATCAGGTAACATACAAGAGATGAATAAATGGTCTTTTTCCTTGCGGGGAAAGAATCTTTCTTGCACCTTACTTGGGAAGCGGATAAACAAATCTTACCTTTGATTAGTTCACTTGCTTTTAAAACTAGATTTCTAGGTCTTATTTTGATATTTTGAAGAGAAGACATTCCAAACAAAAGCATGTTGGTCTAGATTTGGGTTCCAGTCTGGCAGAGGAAGGAGGCACCTTTGAAGCTGTGTGTTGCTTCTACCCACATCCTTCCATCACCTTCTCCCTGTGATGTAGCTTCCTTTTACAAGTTCAGTCATCACAGCTCTGGTGAGTGAGTTCTCTCAAAGGCGTACACCTTTATTCAACTTATTTTGAAGGGAAGTCCATCAGAAACAGACATCAGGCTTCCCAAGCAAAAGCTACAGGAAGCAAATAGCTTCTCTTCCCCAATCTTCCTGTTCATTTTCCTTGTACTGAGTAGGAGAAAAAAGAAAAATCTATTACCAACTTGTGATTACATTCCCTTTGATTGAGACTGATTTTCAGTGTTACTCTAAAATATTGGACCACCAAAGTACATGAGTTAAAAAAAAATTAAGTACATGAGTTTAGGAGTAGATTCAGAGGGGCAGCTGGCTGGCTCAGCAGGTAGAGAACGCAACTCTTGATCTTGGGGTCGTGAGTTCAAGCCCCACGTTGGATGTAGAGCTTACTTAAAAAATTAAAAATAAAAAAAATAAGTGAAATGTGCATAGGAGTAGATTCAGGGAGTTCTAGAAACCATCCATCCATCGTTCAGTCATTTGACAACGCATATCCTCTTTCATGTATTCTAAAAATATTGTGACCACATGAGTGAAAGGTTATTATATGCCGAATTCTGCTTCTTATAAAAACGATATGAATAAAATGTGATATTTTTCAGGAATGGTTGAGGGATGTTCATTTTTGCCAATGCATACATATGTGCACAGGGAGTGTGTTCCCACGATGCCCTCTCTACCTTCATTGCCAACAGCGTAAAACCTAGCTCAGTTCTCAGTGTGTCATCTTGTCCCTGCGACAGGAAGGATGACTGGAGTGCTGAAAGGTTTTTAATTATCCTCGCACTCAAATAATGATAGCCTACTTGTGGGCACACGTCTTAGAGGAGAATCATAGTCTGTGCTTTGTGCATTAGATTCCTTCATTTCCTTTGCCTTTTGCTTGAACCAGAAAAATGGCTTAGAGAAATTCATGCACACTTCCCTGCCATCCCCACCCACGGTGGTGAGGCTGAGTCAGTGGAGGAAGACTTTCAATATCTCCGGTATCTTTGACACTCCAGGCTCAGAATGGTGGTGGTGGGGGGTGAGCGGGAGGAGAAGGGGAGTGGAAAACACTGTGGACTCCACCCTACACAATCCTGGGCTCGGCATTTCTCTTTCCTTCAAAGCTGACGGATTCCACTTTTGGAGGGCGAGGGTGGGGGCAGGAGGAAGAGTTAGGTAGAGGAGATGATGTGTGCTTGTAGGGTCCTTTACAAAATTTTCTCCAAGTGGTCTTTGCATATCTTTGGTCACCACTTCCTGCCATTCAATTTGCTCCAATGTAGTCATACAGTCTCTGATTGGGCAAAGCATCCCACCACCAGAATCATGCGACACTGGTTCTGGCACATTTCTTTTGGCAGAGCAATCAAGGAGACTTTTGAGCAGTGATCACTGATGAGTTTGTGCCAATGAGAAAGCACAGAGAGCTGAGGCTTCCATACCTGGAGCAATGAGGGAGTCATTTCAGGGATTGATGCCTCACAACCCTCTAGTCTAGGAAAAGGTCTGTAAAAACAGACTATCTTCACTCTGCTAGCAACTGGGCTAAATGTATAGCAGCTAACCTACCAGCGAGTATGATCTGAATGACAGCTGAACAGACAATGGGGAGAGTCGTTTCCAACTTAGCTCTTTTTTTGAGAAAGCTTTACGCAAAGGATACATTTTCAACTGATGATAAATTGAAGCAGTGAGAATATAATCATACTTGAGTGGAGTTAATGAAATGATGTTATTTTGCATCAGGGGAAGGGGAGAAAGGTGGGGGGATATAATAGATTAATGAAGTTTAAGGGTGTTCTAAATTCAGAAAACAAATGTTTTCCTCTTGTGATGGACCCTTTAGGGACAGTTCTTGGAACATGGCCCACAGAAGTGCTGTAGGATGGCAGTCCCTCTTCTTCCCAGCGGCAGCAAGACAGTGCAGGGGCAAGAGCGTGGCGCCTTCTGCCCGGCTCTAATTCATGCCTACAGAGTAACAGTCTGCTCTCGGTGCACCAGACACAATGCAGACCCTCGAAGCTGCCACTCAAGTGGGGCTGCTAACACTCCCGGCCCTTGTTTCTGGCTCTCGGCATTGTTGGGGCCCGGAGTGTGCGGAGAGCTGCACACTTCCATGCTGGGAAAGGCAGGGCCCCTGGCGTTCCCAGCCAGTCAGTGGATGGCCTAGACAACAGCAGTGGCCAGACGAGCTAGCGAGGCCCTTATACCTCTGGGCAGACTTAACAAACGTTCAGGACTTTGGGGATTGTGGTTTCAGAAAGCCTGGCCTCTGCCCCTGCATCCCCCAACTCCAAAAGAAAGAAACCAAACTAAACAAATCACTAAAAGTTCTTTTGGCATGACAGGCTGCTACAAAGTTTAATTGTAGCACCACTGTCTTTTTTCTCTTTTTTTAAAGATTTTACTTATTTGTCAGAGAGCGAGCACAAGCACGGGGCGTGGCAGGAAGAGGGAGAAGCAGACTCCCCACTGAGCGGGGAACTGGATGGCAGACTTGATCCCAGGACCTTGGGATCATGACCTGAGCTAAAGGCAGATGCTTAACCGACTGAGCCACCCAGGCATCCCAACACCAATGTCTTTCTAACAGCCTTTAGATGACAGGGCTGACACATTTCCAACAGTGCCGAGGCGGCCCTCAAATTATATAATCTTGCCCTGGGTTGGATAAAAGGTGATGCTAGCAAAGATGTCTTATAGGGGATTATGATAAGCAGACAGATGACGTGGTGAATTTGGGAAGTCTTTACACTGTAGGCAAGAGAAGTGACATGCCAGAAACACCACACCCAGACTATGTTCGTTATAGGAGGGAGCAAAACAGGTGTAAACTCAGAGTACAGTTGCACATCTAGGTAATCCTCAAAGCTTGTCTCAAAGCAAAGACTGGTGTTGATTCCCAGCCAATTGAAATGATGAAAGGGGCCATGAGACTGTTTTAGGATAAAAATAATAACTACTGCTTTTTGAGCCCTATGTTCCAGGGATTTTTAAATACATTAGCTAACCTAACGGCAGCCTTGAGAAATAGAGATCATTGCTCCCAATTTATATACAACTGGGGATTGTGAGGCCTGCGGCTGTTAGGAAAGTTCTGCCCAGCCCCAAAGCCAGTGCTCTTAGATCGACTGTATTAATTTGCCTCTCTGGAGCTAAAAGGAGACACAAAGCTAGGGACATGAAAGGAGTATTTGTTTTGTTTTGTTTTTTCTAAAGAATTCCAGTTTTCCTTGAGCCTGGGTTAGAGCTTTATCTCAAAGAAGTAATCACAGTTGCTCCTTGCAGGCAAGATACAACATCTAATATGGAGAAAAACATGAGCCTTTCCATTTCTGATGAATGCGCCAAAACTGAACCAATGAAGTCTAGCCTTTGTGACAGTTCTTTGTCTCTTCTGAGGCTGAAAACGTCTGGACACACTGAGTCAGCTGGAGAGTCGGCACTCTCTTGACCTGGCACACAACTTAACATGAGTCACTAAAAGGATTCGAAACTCAGGGTCAGGAAAACACGGCTGTTAAGTTGGTACAGCCAAAAATATTTGGGCGTCAACCGTGTGCTCCTGGATGTAGGCTGTTCATTCATCTGTTTATTCATTCAATAGGTATCTATTCTAACCTACTCAAGTAAATATAAAACACACTTAAAAGTTTCATGAATACCAAATGATACAGTGAAAAGCAAGTTTCACACCACAGTCTTCCAGATTTTCTGCTTAAGGACAAGCCCTGACACCAGTTTTCTGGGGGCCTTCTAGAAGTGTTCAAGGCATAAATGTAACTGTTATTGAATCCTTGCTATAGCCTGGATACTGGTTTATATAAAGTGATGGCCAAGATTTGGTCCTAGCCCCTATGGCTGTGTAGACACATAAACCAATTGCCACCAGAGGACTGAGGAGTGCTCTGATGTTTCTGTCCCAGATTAGGGCTGAAATCCCCATGTGTCTGATCAGCTGTCACAATAAATTGTTGTTACCAGTCTTTGCAAATTATTTTTTTTTAAAGGTAAGAGTTTATTCCTGTGATAATCACTTCTTTCTGTGATATCAAATTAATATTCTAATTTGTTTTTGGGAGTGAGAGGGAAAGACGCGGAGGTCAAACCGGTTTGCTGAGAATTACGTGTGACCCTGGGCATTCCCAGGGTATGTCCTCTTGCAAAGGTGATCTGATGCGCGTGCTGGGAGGTTGAAAATTTCAGACATCCAGTGGTCAAGGGGGCCATAATATCCTCAGTTTCTGGGAGAGCACTAGAAAGCTTTCCCCAAATATTTTATGCTTCTCATATTCAGTTGGGCTATCAGTCTCCTAGTTGCCTGGTTTCAAAATATTCATATTTGTAATAGGAGGGAAGTCAGGAAGTGGAGAAGCCGCCCATCTGGATTGAATACAGTTCGGGACAGTAGTTTGTGCACGGTGAGCCAGATAACATTTTGCAGATTTAAGAGACAGCTGAATCTGATGCATGTGGATGCAAGCTACTGGTGGAAGGCTTGGATCAAACCCTTTCGGTGCAGCCTGGATTTATGGGAACTACTCAGGCGCTTGTAGGCTTGGAGGAAGGACATACAGTGGTTATTTTGTTCACAAAGATTTTACTTCAGTTGACCTGGATTCTCACCCCATATTGAGTTTGAATTCCAGTGTGAATAAACCAGCTCCAGACTCAGATGCAACCTCTGCTCAATGTCTGATAGGGAGTTAAAGAGAGAAAATAAAAAATGGCATAAATAAGTTTCACATGATTTCCAATCCAAGCTATGAGTTGGCTCTGTTTCACTCAATCAGTCGGGCAGAGAGAATTTTGCAAACTTCGGTGGCCCTTTCAGAAAGCCTGGTCTATATCCTGTTTTTGAAAGAAAACCCAGAACCTGTCAGATGTGCTCTATTTCTGTTTCTGTGGCAGCTCGCCTCGTAGCTGTTCTAAGATAGAATGCGGCCCAAGTACGTTCATTCGTTTCTTGTTCTCCCAAATGTGCCCCTCCGAGGGGCAAGACATTTTGCCGGTTATTTTCACACATGAGTCAGAAATGCATCTTGGAATGGAGCACAGCTGAATTGTTGAGGACTGGACCCTAAAACACAATCCTTCCCAAGGATTTCCTTCCCTGGGAGCTCAGGTGGCAGCCAGCTTGACAGCAGGGTCTCTACACTCACTTAGGTTTTCATATTGTGTCAGAAAAATAGAAATATAATTTTCTCCCCTCACTAAAATGCCATAACTCAAATTTGTATAGTTAAAGAACAGATCTCAAAGTCTCTTTTTAAAGTGAACTGTAAATGCTATAATATAGGGTATGAAGTTTGAGAGGGTGTTTCCCCTTCCCTCCCACCGATCCTCTTATTCCTTCCCTCCCTCCCTCCCTCCCTCCCTCCCTCCTTCCTTCCTTCCTCCTGAAACACGAAGCAGATCTGAATGAAATCTTACCTTTTTGCTCAGTTTTCCCCCCTAGCTGAGTTAAAGCACAGGAAGAGTGTATTTTCCAAGTACCTTACGGGATCCTGACAATTTATTTCTTCCCCTTGCTTTGAAAATGACCCCCCAAAAGATAACATTGTTTGCATTAATTCTTACAGAGAAGCAGCCAAGGTTTTATTAAGAACACTGCCCTTTGTCTTCTTGCATATTTTCTTTCCCTCTCTAATATGGGAAGATATCAAATGTAAAAGAAACAAAAACATAAGACACTGCTCTTTCATCTTTGCTCGGTTTCCAAAATCATCCAACAGATTACCTTATTCTTCTTATTAAGCTTTAAAAAGGACCAAGCAGAATGCTGCATTTGAATTTTGAGGGCTGAGGACTTGGGATAGGCTGTCTGCATTGTGTCATTCATTAGATTCTCCTAAGATCTTCTCACGCTGTATTGGGCCTGGCAAAGCATTATTATACTTTGGGGAACACATTCAGACTAACCGGTTTCCTATGAAACTCAATTCTGGAAGTTCATCTTCTTTGACGTGACTGGAGTTTTTTAATTTTTAAGAAAAAAAAAGATGAAAAATATCATTGATACCTGGTTGAGTAAATAAATTTTAAAACAAGTTCAGGATTTCCTTTAAACATATCTGATGTATTATTGAGTATTACTTGGAACAGCAAGACTCTAAAATACGTATAAGAAATAATTTAATGATGAAATATAGTGATGAAAAATAATATAATGAAAATATGGGATGACTTCAATTTTTCTTTTTTTTAAAAATTTCCAGCCTAATTTTGTTCACTAAAACCTGTCCCTGTCAAAGCCACCTCTAAAAGCCATAATTATGAAGTAGATTTTGTAGCAAAATAGGAGCAAAATCTTGTGATAACAGACGAAGTGAAAAAAATTCAAAATTTTATGTTTTTTAAAGAAGACGAAAAGGAAGCATACCAAAAGACTCTCCTAGAATTATTTCTCATATTCTTCTTCTTTCTTTTTTTCTTCTTTTTGTAATTTGGGACAATTACTTTTCTAACAAACAGTAACAAAAAGACCAGCCATAGTCTTTATATTTTTCATGGGTCTGATTTATCCTGGACTACCTTGTACTCGGAGATATAGGCCCCTGCCTTTTTTTAAAAAAAAAAATGTACTTTAAACTTTGAATAGCTTATCAGAAACTGTAATGGTACCTGATAAAATCTCAGGCCTAAAAGAAAAAATATTGGAGGGGAACAGTACGTGCTGGGATAAAGAGTTTGAAACCAAGTGAATAATGAGGTTACTGCTTCAGTGATGAGCACACCTGAGTTTTGATAAGCATGACACGACCGCATATGGTGAAATCCTCGATCCACAGAGAGTGTCTCCTCTTTACTGAACTCACCAGAAGGAGCATTTAGTCCCTATAAAGCAAGGTGCAATAAATCAGGGGAAAGCTGCAGATCCTGTCAGACCTGCCTGCATTCCTTTCCCCTCAGTGATTCCTTAGTTCAAGAGGGTTCATCCTTTGGGAATATTTCGACACCCTTTGCAAGCTATGCCAAAATCCAGGGATTTGACAGCTTGATAAAACCTTATTTTATCCTGAGCTAGAGAAAAACCTGACTCTGGGAAGGACTAAATTTTCAAAGGCAGTACCATGTAGCAGCTGTAAGCGAACTGGCAGATCTTGGTGGGATGAGGGTGCCTTTGAACTTGCTGGGAAGTTTAACAGCAATGGTGCAGGTTCCTGAGAGAAAATCTGCTACTAAAGGGGACAAAGAACTAGTAAGTAGCTTTTCAGCTGGACAAAAAGGCAGGAGATAGAATCCATCAGCTCTAGAATCTATATTCCATTCTTACACGGGGGGAGAGAGTAAATGCAGAGAAACGTATGGGATGTTGTTGAAAATAGATGCCCCAAACAAGAGGTTGGGTGGATTCATTTTCCTTTAGTGTTAGACTAAATTTAAAATATGGACTAGAATTTAAAATATCAGTTTGAACTGGGAATTAATTGGATTTTTTAGAATGACAAGTCAGGAGCCATTGGGGATCTGTGATTTACCAACGCCAATGCTGAGTTCAGCTCTCTTCCTGGGGACTCTCTTTGAAGTCAAGGGAAGTTGGGAACAGGGGGCAAAGGGAAGAGTGGGAATTAGGATGAGAATGGCCTTTGTAGTCATATCATTTCCCTCAAACATTTATTGCTTTTCCTTTCCTTCTTCATTCAGCAAATATTTCATGACCTTCTCTCTGTGCCTAGCATTCTAGTGGGCATTTGGGATTTGAAATGAATACAAGAGAATTCCTGGTCTTGAAGAGTCTGAAGGTAATGGCAAATACTGACCAACTCCTGTTCCTTTTCTGATGAGGAGTAGCCCTGAGGAAGTGATGCATGGCCCCATGTTTCTATAATCTTATGTCTCGACTTTCAAGACATTTCTGATTTCACATAATTTTACTCTTATTAAAAGCAATTCATTAAATGTATTAAAGTGGGTTTAGTTTTGATGATATCTATAAGGCTTTCTCACCTAAATAAATTAATTCATTTGGGAAAAAAAAATCCCAAGTCAGCCAGACCCTGTTGGAATCTGCAGAGAGTACTACAGATTTGAGGGGGGAGGTGAATTATTTTTTATTGGTTAGACATCTAGCCAAGCCGAAAACAACCACTAAAGGGTGTTTGTTTGTTTTTGCCTGTAAAAATATTGACAACCATGCAATCAAAATGTTAAGGTCTGTAAAAAATAAAAAAATTAAAAATCTCTACTTTGTCTTACCCAGTCTTCTCCGAAGAGAGAGGGGAAAAAACTTCTGTAACTTTCCAAGAAGCGAACCCAATTGACATTTTAAAAAGTCACATTATACCCATAACCAGTAATATTGTAAGTTTTCATATCACAGATCAGTCACAATATAAAATAGGGCTCAAATACCTATTTCCTTCAAACGCTTAAGTTATTTTGCCTGACAATCTCAATATTTCTCCTTGCATGGCAAAATTTTAGTTTCGCAAGGATGCCACAGGGATAGAACATTGACGGCGTCTCGTGATCCCTGCCTCATGCCCTGCGTGGCCGCCTCCGA
The DNA here is from genome assembly GCF_002007445.2 of Ailuropoda melanoleuca. Taxonomy (NCBI): domain Eukaryota; kingdom Metazoa; phylum Chordata; class Mammalia; order Carnivora; family Ursidae; genus Ailuropoda; species Ailuropoda melanoleuca. The sequence goes on from NC_048223.1 coordinate 48,873, forward strand.
CAATCCACTGCATTAGGATTGGTCTATGTGACAAAAGAATATGGCAGAATGATGGTATGTCCTTTCTTGGGCTAAATCACAGAAGACATCTTGGCTTCTGCCCTCCATCTCTTTGTGTCTTTGATCCTTCCCTCCCGGAGACACCAGCTGTTGTGTTGTGAGGACAGTCAGGCAGCCCTGTGAATCACCATGCGGTAAGGTACTGAGGCTTCCTGCCAACAGCCACATGAAGGAGCCATCTTGAGGCAGATCCTCAGGGCTGCAGAAGCCTTCAGAGGACGGCAGCCTCTGCCAGACAGCTTGATGGCAACCTCGACAGAGACCCCGAGCCAGAACCGTTCAGCTAAGTCATACCCAGATTCCTAACCCATAGGAACTGTGTGAAATGTAAAGTTTTGCTGGGTTAAGCTGCGAAGTTTCGGAGTAATTTGTTATGCAGCAATAGACAATGAATACAAGGGTCCTTTTAAACCTGAGATTCATTGATTTTTCTTTTTTTTTTTTTTTAAGATTTTATTTATTTATTTGACAGAGATAGAGACAGCCAGTGAGAGAGGGAACACAAGCAGGGGGAGTAGGAGAGGAAGAAGCAGGCTCACAGCGGAGGAGCCTGATGTGGGGCTCGATCCCATAACGCCGGGATCACGCCCTGAGCCGAAGGCAGACACCCAACCGCTGTGCCACCCAGGCGCCCCTCATTGATTTTTCTGATTCTCATATCACACTCATGATAGCTACCATATGAAATATTCTTACTGGGAGTCTTGGGAAGTTGTAAGTCTCTTTGGTTCCCTGCATATCTCATGCATTAATCAATACATACATTGTATATAAAGTTAATATATAAAGTTAATGCATTTTTATCTAAATGCTTTTTATTATTTTTTTTTTTTAGAGGGAGGAGGGAGAGCATGCAACTACAGGGGGGTAGAGGGGAGAGGTAGAGGGACAGGGAGAGAGAGAATTTTAAGTAGGCTCCACGCCCAGCATGGAGCCAGATGGGGGGCTCTATCCCATAACCCCTGAGATCATGACCTAAGCTGAAATCACTTAACCAACTGAGCCACGCAGGCACCCCTCTAAATGCTTTTTAAAGTTTATTTTTCATTTTGAAGACAATACCTGCTTATTAAAGAAAATGTGGAGGGAAAGTTAAAATAAATTACCCATAGCTTTTACACCCAAAGAGAACTATTGTTAACATTTGCGTGTACTTCCCTTGCTCGCTCGTTCTTTCTTTCCCTTTTGCTTTTTTCTTTCTTTCTTCTTTCTTTCTTTCTTTCTTTCTTTCTTTCTTTCTTTCTTTCTTCTCTTTCTTTCTTTCAGAAGTTCTAGCCATACACTATATGCCATGCTTTCAACAAGCCAAATTGATTTTCTTTAATAACAAAACCCAATAATGTGCCTTGCTCATTCTTGTCATTCAGCTCCCTGCTCCGAGTGACAGGTTCCCAGGCAAATCAGATGTGACTGTGCCCTGAGTGTGCAGAAGGCCGGTGAGAGTGTCATGAGTTTGGAGCCAGAACCTGGCAGGGAGCGATCAGTGCCTGGGAGTGCCAGACACATGGAAGATGATTTATACCAACGACCAGTCGTCTCTGTGCACATTCTTTTTATTTTCAGTACTAATGTGTGTAAAGGGCCACTCCCTGCCCAACAACTCATATTTATATCCACGAACTTCTTAAGAGAATCTACACTCCTTTATTCTCTGTTCCTTTTCAAATAAGGCTGCACAGAGATGGGAATTTACTAAGATGCTGTGAAGTATAAGCAGTAGGGCCCTTTCCAAGACCCTGGGAGGGGTGCTAGCAATGTGTTCACATGGCCGTGTATTTACACAAAATTTGCGAAAGTAAGAAACTTTAATCACAATTGCTTAAGATTACCATCTCTTTCCACCCTGCTCCTGCCCTGCAACATGCTTATACTTTCCTTTATGCAGGGTGGTATCCAGTGGTCGCAAGCGTATTATTTTCATAAATTTTGTATTCTTTGGTTTTTGTTTTTGATTGGGTTCCCAAAATTTTATGATTCAGGACCTAAGATGTTGGGTATATGTCTTGGCCTCTGAATTGCAAAAGCTATATATTTAAACTGTTTTTTCAATTGCTTCATACTGTAAACAGATTTATTTATTATTTGTTAATCTTAGCTATGAAGTCATTGGGAATTTCAGAGCTGGGAGAGTCACAGAATTAGGGGGCTTCTAAAGAGCTCAATCTATTCTACATAATTGTATGCAATTTCTGAGACTGTTTCATTAGAATCCATGGGTCCTCAAGAGATCTTCCTCTTTGCTGACTCCATTCTTTGACTCTAATCCTTCATTGACTCCTATTTCTTGACTCTATGGATATTTTTTGAAGAAAATGGCTGCCTCACCAGTTTTTCACTGTGACCCTTCCATTAAGAAGAAATCAGGGCTCCTGGGTGTCTCGGTCAGTTAGGCATCTGCCTTCGGCTCAGGTCATGATCCCAGGGTCCTGGGATCGAGTCCCACATCGAGCTCCCTGCTGCGTGGGGAGTCTGCTTCTCCCTCTCCCTCTGCCCCTGCTCATGCTCTCTATCAAATAAATAAATAAAATCTTTTAAAAAAGAAAAAAACAAATAAATTTAAGCTACTCAATGCAACACCATTGAACAAACAAACAAAAAAAAGGCAAAATGAATAGTACCAACCAGGTGGGTGATAGACTTTATAAAAGACTGTGCGAAACAAACAAAAACAAAAACAAAACAGAGGGAAAAAAGAGACCAAAAAACCAGACCCTTAAATACAGAGAACAAACTGGTGGTTGCCAGAGGGAAAGGTGGGGCGGGAGCGGGGGAGGGTGAAAGAGGTGAAGGGAAGTAAGAGCACACTTACCATGATGAGCGCTGAGGTACGTACAGAATGGTTGAGAAAATGAAAAAACAGAATGAAGGAGACTGTACTACTCCAAACGTTTACTCATTTCACCTGTTGACTAGAGGAATTTATTCTTCTTTTAATAAACTTTTGAACAATGTAAAAATCAAATCAATGCCTGCGGTGGCAGCCATGGAGATACATTGTTCAGATGTCCCTTTAAGAGAACCTGCTGTGGGTGTCTGGCAGAATAACAAGCCCAGCTGCCACATCTTCCGAGCGGCACTCACGCTGAGCCCCACCCTTCTGGGCTGCTGGCAGCCATTGATGGAGGCTACCGCACTCATGCTGAGCCCCACCCTTCATGGCTGCTGGCAGCCATTGACCGAACACTGCTGAGGTACCAGGGTACCAGTGCTGGTCCACCCTGCCTGACACAGGATTCCTCTCTTGGGCAACTTTTGCATCGAGCTTCCCCCTCAGCCCAGCAAGACTTTCTCAGAACTCTGCCACGTTCTGAGGCTCTTCTAGCCAATCTTTCCTTCCCCCTTTCCCTTCACAGGCAGCCGACCTGATCACAGTCTGACCTTCTCCCTGTCTATTCCTGCTCCTATCTCTCTCTGTCCTTCACAGGCTTCCCCTCAATAAATCTCTGGCATGTCAAACCCTGTTTTAGCATCAGCTTCTCTGTGCCTCTGAAGTGAGATACATGTACATTGTTACAAATGACCAAATCCAGAAAGGTTTAGATTAGGGAGCAACAGTTCCTTTCCCCTCCCCCTTGATTAACCCCTTCCCCCAATCTCTCACATGGGGAAACACTTTAAACACTTTCTTTTTTTAGCTCTTTTGGCAGTACTATATCGATAGAAGAATGTATTTGGGACATATTGTTTATTATTTATTTATTTTGTTATTTATTGGTATATATTTTTATATATTTTTTATGTGTTATATATATTATATGCATACATGTATATCTTTAATTCCATCAACTATTGACAGTATCTCTTGACTTCACTTTGGGGGGTGAACATATGAATGTTCTTATCCTCTCCTTCCTTTCATTTCCTTCTTACCACAATCAAATGCTTCATTTTAACTTATGTTGTCAAGAAAGAAAACATGAATCTTGTTCTACCAGCAGACCTAAGTCTTCCTTTTGCCTGACCTGAGGGTTTATTCTAAAAGCTGCAAATTGGTCAACAGTGTTTACAGCATTTTTCTATGTAAAGATTGTTCACAGGTCAGCCACATAGTATACTACGATAACACATCTTTTTTACATACTCTTGTGTGTTTCTTGGAATTTCTAATTGTCTCTTTCTCCCCACCCCATTTCCTGCATTGCTGCATTTTTTACAACTTGATATTCCAACTTCTTCAAGATAGTATCAAATCTCCGAATTCTTTCTGGTCATATACATTTTCTTTCCAGACACATTTTGGAGCCCTTGTTCCACCAGTTCTAAACTGGACCTTTGTGCTCTTCATTTGGTGGAAAGTTGTACCCTAGGTCTTACGTCCATTTTCTCCTGATAGGCCAAATTGTTTCTCAAACTCAATATTTTTTAGTTTTCTTTCTTATTTTGCTGGAACACACCCTTGAATCACTTCCATAGAAAAGGGATATGGGAGGTAAACTTAAGTCTTTCCATGACTTAGAGTGTCTTTATTCTACCCTCAAATTTAGTTAATAATTTGATTGAATATTGAATTTTTCACTTAAAATCATTTTCTCTCAGAACTTTGAAGGCAGAGTTCCATTGTCTTGTAGCATTTGGTATTGCTAAAGAGAAGTTTGATGCCAATCTGATTTTTTCAAAAAGACAATTTGGTTTTTTTTCTCTGAAAAATTTTGGATTTTAAAAAATCTTTGATACTCTGATAGGGATTGCATTAAATGTGTAGATTGCTTTAGGTAGTATAGACATTTTAACAATATTTGTTCTTCTGATCCTTGAGCATGGAATATCTTGGTGGGAGTACAAACTGGTAGAGCCACTCTGGAAAACAGTATGGAGGTTCCTCAAAAAGTTAAAAATAGAACTATCTTACAATCCAGCAATTACACTACTAGGTATTTACCCAAAGGATATAAAAATACTAATTCAAAGGGATACACGAATCTCAATGTTTATAGCAGCATGATCTATAATAGCCAAACTATGAAAACAGCCTAAGTGTCCATCCATTGATGAATGGACAGAGAAGAGATGGTATGTATATGCAATGGAATATTACTCTGCCATAAAAAAGAATGAAATCTTGCCATTTGCAACAATGTGGATGGAGCTAGAACATATTATACTAAGTGAAATACCTCAGAAAAAGACAAATACCATAAAATTTTAGTCACGTGAAATTTAAGAAATAAAACAAATGAGCATACAGGGTAAAAAAAAAAGAGAGAGAGAGAGGCAAACCAAGAAACAGACTCTTAACTACAGAGAACAAACTGATGGTTACCAGGGGGGAGGTGGGTTGGGGGTTGGGTTAAATAGGTGATGGGGATTAAGAAGTGTACTTGTGATGAGCACCAAGTGTTGTACAGAAGTGTTGAATCACTAATTTTACACCTGAAACTAATACTACATTATATGTTAACTAACCAGAATTTAAATAAAAAACTTAAAAAACTTTGATATTCTAAAATTTTACCATTCTGTGACTGTGGTTCATTTTTCATTTACTATGTCTGGCATTACAGTATTTTCTTCTCTCTTTCTTCAGTCTAGAGATTCATGTCTTTCAGCTGAGAAATTCTTTTTATTATTTTTTTGTTTATATTTTCCTTTCATTTTGTTCTCTCTGGATCTTCTAGTCATTGGACATTAGCCTCTTGGATTTACACTTTACAATTCAGACTTTCTTTCACATTTTCACTCTACCTGTATTTTTTTTCCTTAGTGCATTCTTTGACTCCATCCTTCAATATGTTTATCAAATTTCTGCTTAAACTACCATATTTTTAATTTCTAAGAACTTTTTACTTTTGAGCCATGCTTTTTTTAAAGTCATATTTAGTTCTTAAATTATAGCCTTAATTATTTTTTTAATTCCCTCTGAGGATAATATTTATAGTTAAGATATAATTTTCTAGTAAATGTTCTTTTTTTTTAAGTCTAGTAAATTTTCTGAAAATGTGCAAGTTTGTGTATATTTTATATGGACATTGAGTCTGGACACATCCATGGACATACATTTTCAAGTGTTGGCTTTTGTAAAATCTACCAACAGACATTATTTTTCCTCCTGGTAGATGTAAATTTCTTCAGCATGAGCTGAATTTTCAAAATATGGAGTCCACATGTTCAGAGTATGTACTTCCTCACTGAACTAGACCAGCTGTTGCACTGAGTTAGCCTTAGTGAAAGTTGTTTTTCTCCTTTCAAAAATTTGGGAGGTCCTTTCCTTTTTATTGTATATTTATATTCTGCTTGTCAGTTGATGATCTGAGGCCAAGTGGCCAATACTGGAATAATGTTTGACTGGAGACAAATGGGGAGATTTAACAACCAGGACAACAACTCTTGCAAGGGTTTGGAAACTGATTGATATTGGTCCCTCAGAGTGTTCCTGGACATGGGGGGTGGTGGGGGAGGTCATTAACCTGGTAGTTGGCTCTTTTAGCATCTGCCTTTCTTCAAGACAGAATAGTTGGGTGATCTGACTACATGGTAATTCAGAGATTCAGAAGTATATGCAAGTTGACAAACTATGCATTAAAATGTTAGACATGCTTATTTCTGGGTTTCAGCATCTGGGATATTATCTGTCCTTGTTAAAAATATATATATCTGGGGTGTCTGACTGGCTGAGTCGGAAGAGCATGCAACTCTTGACCATGAGTTCAAGCCTCATGGTAGGTATAGAGATGACTTAAAAAAATAAAATTTAAAAAAACTCTTAAAAAATTAAAAAAAACCCCACATATGTGGAGTAATTAAAGCCTCTTCCAGACATGCATCTGCCCTTGTTTCACTGACTTTCCTCGCAGCATGGCGCCCAAATGCCAGTCTTCGCTCCTCCTCAAAAGAAGAAACTGAAATTGCCTCCTGACCCCGAGCTGGAGGCGACAACCCCTCAGTATTTCCCAAAGGGGGGAAAAGGACAGCAACAAGCAATCGAACATGTTGATGGAGTACAAATGGAACAGCAAGCCAGTGAGGAGAGTTTGAAAATAAAGCAGAAATATAACAAACTCCACCAGCTTTTTGCAGAAGAGGTCAGAATTGATCGCCAAAATCCAACATTTGGGGGTAACAACATTTGTCAACCATCCACACATGTCTGCTGCTCGGGGAGGAGGATGAAGAGGTGTCGCTTTATTTGACAAGAGTTGAAGTGACAGAATGTGAAGATATGAGATATTAAATCAGGTTACAGAACAGATTTTATTTTGACGAAAACCCTTACTTAGAAAATAAAGCTCTGTCCAAAGAATTTCATCTGAATGAGGGTGGTGATCCATCTTCAAAGTCCACTGAAATCCAGTGGAAAACTGGAAAGAATTCGACAAGAAGGTCAAGTCAAACACAGAGTAAAGCCAACAGGAAGAGGCAGCAGGAGGATCCAGAGGGCTTCTTCACCTGGTTTACTGACCACTCTGATCAGGTGCAAATGAATTAGGAGAGGTCATCAAAGATGATATTTGGCCAAATCCATTACAGTACTACATGGTTCCTAATACAGATGCTGAAGGGGAAAGGGAAGAAGATGATGATGATGATGAAGGATTGGAGGGTATTGATGAAGAAATAGATGAAGAGGAAGATGATGATGAGGGGGCAGAAGGAGAGGCCGTAGGAGAAGCTGACTAATGGAACACTGACGGAGTCTAACCTTTCTTTTTAAATTTTCTCCAGTCCCTAGGAGAAAGTTGCCCTGTTTTTTGAAGTGTCTTTTCTTTCCCTTTAGACTATGGTTCTCAACTTATTTGGCGAGGGTGGGAGGAATACTTTGAGCAGAATACAGCAGAAAAGAATCTCTACCCATTTCTGTTCCAAATTCATGTTTATTCCTTCCTGTCTCAACAAAAACTTTACGGGATCAACACCACCGTGTTCTGTGGGAAAAAAGAAAAACCTTCTGCTTCCTTAGCTCTGCTGGAAGCTGGAGGGTACTAGGCCCCTGTGTGGTAGTGCATAGACTTCTAGCTTTTTTCCTCCTTTCTCTGTATATTGGGCTCAGAGATTACATTGTATCTCTATGTGAATATGTTAGCAACTTACCAGTTACCAACACGTACCTGGCTACTTTCTCTTAAGAAAAAAAGAACTTAAAGAAATAGGGTTATAAAGGTCAGCAAAGTTCAGTTTTGAGATGCACAGCTTCTCCTTTGGCATGCTCAATTGTGATGTGTAGTGGAGATCCTTGCACTTTTAAAATAAAATTCTCTTCCAATGATGACTTGAGCCCTGACCTTCGATGGGAGAATCAGCAGAACTTATAGAATCTTATTTGAAATTGACATTCTCTATTGAAAGTTTGTTCTGTTTATTTTTAAATTTTCTTTTTATTTCACTGGAAAAGAAAAATGATGCTCAGTTTTCAACATTTAAAGTGTACAAATTGCTTTGTTAAAATAAAACTAAATGTGTACACACACAAAAAATTTTTTTTAATTTAAAAATACTTTTGTATTTCTGGGGCACCTGAGTGGCTCAGTCGTTAAGCGTCTGCCTTCAGCTCAAGTTATGATCCCAGGGTCTTTGGAGCGAACCCCCGTATCAGGCTCCCTGTTCAGCGGGAGGCCTGCTTCTCCCTCTCCCACTCCCCCTGCTTGTGTTCCCTCTCTCACTGCCTCTCTCTCTGTCAAATAAATAAAATCTTAAAAAAAATACTTCTGTATTTCTAAATTTTTTTACAATGACCATGATTACTTCCATAGTAAGAAAAAAATTTATTTTTCAAGTATACATAAGGCTTTCTTCTGAATCTTCATTTACCCTATTAAAAGTAGAAAAAAAACCCCAAATAAAACAAAACAAAATAAAAAACTGATTTTAACCCCCAGGCTAATGGCTATACCTAAGATGAAAAGAGTAAATCTTGCAACTGACTTGGTTCAACATACCTGAACCAAATAGATGATGGGCAGGGGGTGGAGGTGAGTATTGGGAGGATGTAGGGAAGGAGATGGGAACAGAGAAAAGAGGCCTCAGATATACCCCCCTGCCTTCCTCAAAGCTCACAAATGACAGAAGCATGACTTTGGGGAAAATTCTGAAATTGCAGACTGAATAGAATTGAAATAGTATATCTGAACTGTGAGGGTTCCCGTGGTACATACTTACCAGCTAGGCTTCCCGACCTGGTATAATAATTCAGAAATAAGCTACACATGTGGTTGGGTGGTATGTGCATCACTGAGTGACCATTTAAACAGGCGATATTCAGATCGCCCATACCACCCAAGCAGCCTCTGCTTTGAAGAGGGCTTTTGAGAGGACACGGGCTTCTCCCTACTGAAGATCTATTCATTTGTAAAATCAACAAATGCAATGGGACCTGCACTGAAATTTTTACTCTGAGGCCAGAATTTAAAATGCCATCAGGACTGAAAGGAATGTATAAACTGTATCACCACAGAATTGCATTCATGAATGATTCAGGAGATGAACTAAAAGTAAAATTTTGATATATTCTCAAGAGAATGAGAGCAAAACATTGAGAACTGGCTTTTTGTATTTCCCCTCTGTTAAAAGAAGGGTAAATATTATCCACCAGAGAGAGTCCTTTCTTTTTGTAGGGATCCTAACATATCAGGGATTTGCATCCCTGGGCATTATTAGGAAATACTTCTGTTTATAAATTTTGTGACTTGAATGGCTTGTTCGGCTATATTTCAGTGTTTGAGTCACACAACCATCAACTTGCCTCAGAGACTTAGTTAAAAATCCTAACTCTAGAATATCTAAGGGGACTTTGAAACCAATCTCTATGTTTAAAAGAGGTCAAATTCCAGAATTGCAAAATTCAAGCTATAATCTTTTATTGTACTTTTGATTTAGTGATTGTTGCTAAAAATGCATTAACAACACCTAATAATAAATTGAAGGACAAATTCTAACTGTGGTGTGGCTCACAATGGATGGCATACTTCTCAAATTGAGTCATTTTCAAGCTTATGGCGAGTGCAATAACTTGCTATTTCTTGCCATACCTTCACTTGTATTATCAATGTCAGGAGCTGACACTATTCATTTCACTATATCCTGAGGCCAAGGACTGAAACCATCACCACTTCTCTCTAACCACTGCCCCAAAACAACTATACTGAAACAGTATAATTTCCTGTGACTTATTTTTTTTTAAGATTTTATTTATTTATTTGACACAGAGCACAAGCAGGGGAGCGGCAGGCAGAGGGAGAGGGAGAAGCAGGCTCCCCACTGAGCAAAGAGCCCAATGTGGGGCTCAATGCCAGGACCCTGGGATCATGACCTGAGCCGAAGGCAGCCACTTAACCATCTGAACCACCCAGACACCCCTTTCTGTGACTTATTTTTAAAGATCACCTTGGTATAACAAGATTTTAAGAAGTATAACAACATCATCTAATGTTTTTAAAAGTTCCTAGTGTAACAGGCACTGTTCTTAAATGTTTTACATGTACTAATTCATTTCATCCTCACAATAATCTGATTAAGTACTATGGTTATGGATTGAATTGTGTTCTGTCCCCAAAAAATATGCTGGAGTCCTAACCCCCAATATCTCAAATGTGACCTTATTTGAAAATAGAGTCTTTACAAATGTAATCAAGTTAAACTGAAGTCATTAGGGTGAGCCCTAATCCCAAATATCCGATGGCCTTATAAAAAGGGGAAATTTGGACACAAAGACACATATGCATAGAGAGAAGGCCATATGAAGAGACACGGGGAGAAGACAGTCATCTACAACCCAAGGAGAGATGCTTAGAACAGACCTCTCCCTCACATCCTTCGGGAGAAACCAATTCTGCTGACACCTTGATTTTAGACTTTTAGCCTCTAGAACTGTGAGATGGTAAATTTCCATAGTGTAAGTCACCCAGTTTGCAGTATTTTGTTATAGCAGCCCTGGCAAACCAATACTTTAGTACTATTATTATTACTCCCATTTTACAGTTGAGGAAACCAAGAAGCAGAGAAGTTAATTTGCCCAAAGTTGTATGGCTAGTAAATGGGATAGGAATCCAGAAAGTATGGCTCCAGAGTCTACCCTGCTAAATAGCTAAGGTATTTGACCTTTCTGAATTCAATTATTGCAGATAAGACCCTTAGTTCCAGTGCTTCCTGACAACATCTTGCCACAGAATGCAAAGCACAGTTATGATGAACCATTAATTTCGGTGCACACAAGGTGAAACAAAACAATAACTAAATATATAACAACAATCAAAAAACACTAATACATACATTGAGTCCTTGTATTGAGCACCTATTATGACCTAAGTGTCATTCCAGAAACTGATACTATGAAGAGGGAAATGTTCTGGTCTCTTCGGGAGATCACAACTTAGAAGGGGAACATGCTCCTTTAGATGGATAGAAAAGACCCCATAGAGGAGATCACCTTTGAGTCGGGCCTTGAGTTGGAAAGAATTTTGGCAGGTGGCTAAGTAGAGAAAAGTTTATAAATAGGTTCATTTTGATGAATGTAGTTGGACATGTAGGCATTATTAGGTCTAACTTTAAGAATATATGAATGAAAGAGAAACACTGGAGCTCCAGACAAATGCTTGGCAAGATTACTTGTATCAAATGAGAGAATAGCTTTAGGTAATAGGTAATTTCCTGCCTTTCACAGTTATACTCCAAAAACCATTGGCTCAAAGTTTAATAAGCCTGCATAACAAATTGGGGAAAGTCTTAGAAACTTAATTGGATTTTGGGGGGCCACTGAAGCCTGGGATCAGTAGAAGAAGCTGGCTGAGGTCCCAGGATCAGGGTACACTATAATACTGAGGCAGAGGTGGCAAACTCGTAGTCCTTGGGATAGACCTGGATCTTGGCCATGTCTGACCTTCATGGTATTGGCTAACACTGAAAATGAGATGTTTTTTCATAACGTTCAGCATTTCTGTCTTCTTTAAAAATAAATAAATAAATAAATAAACCAACCAACCAGAACATCTGGCAATACTGGGCCACATTCCTACAGGGGCTGCTTCGTGTATTAGTGAGGATAAGCTATCTTATGCTGTGGCCAAATAGACCCGAGCATGTAATGAATCTAGTTGGGAAAACTTTATTTTTTACTCGTGTCAAAATTCACATGTCAATGTAATTTATGCAGCTCTTCTCTAAGTGGTAACCCAGGGATCAAGGCTTTTTCTACCCTGTGGCTCTGCTGTACTCATTGCTTGGCTCCTCAGACTTCCAGGGCATCTTTCTACTTCCACTGAGGAAAAGAAAGAGTACATTAATGAGTGAGAAACCTTTTCGTGGGCCAAGACTGGATGCAGCATCCATTCCTGCTATTCACATTATGCTGGCCAGACTTCAGTCTCATGGCCTCAAGTAAATATAAGGAAAGCTAAGAAATATAGTCTAGAAGGAAAAAAAGGACCTAGAACTTGGTAACCACATACATGTTCTGCAGCTCACCATAGTTTCTGCCCAGTCTTCTTCACTAATGTGTTACCCACCTAGCATCTGTAGCCATTTGAGTTCACAATCTCTGATTTAGATAAATTTGGAGTTGTAGTGGAAATTATGCGAATTTGGAATTAGACCTATATTTGCAAATTGGTTGGCCACAGTATTGCTTCTAGTAATGGTGCTTTAAGAGACACCAAAACACAATGACTTAAATCAGATAAAAGTTTATTTCTTTCTCACGCAAAAGCCCAAGTTGACAGGTGATCCCAGGGTGTAGGGCAACTCTAATCCATGAGGTCATTCCAGAACCTAGGCTCCTTCTGTCTTGTTGCTCTGCCATCTCTTGAGGTGTTACCCTGGTCCTTGTGATTCACCATCACCACCAGTGGGAAGAAGGAAAGAGGAACTGGAGGGCATGACCAGGAAGTTCATCACATTCCTTCCTTCCATTCACATTCCATTAGCCAAAATATAGTCATATGCCCCACAAAGCCACAAGGAAGCCTGGGAAATGTGACCATCCATATGCCCAGCTCTAACTTGGGTAAGTAAATTGTTAAAAGAAGAATAGAGGGGACAACTACCAGTAGGCTGCAGTCATTCGTTATTTGTGTGGCTTTGGAAACATACTTCATCTCTCTGTGCCCCTTTATCTGTAAGAGGGTAGTAATAGGACCCTCCTGTATGAGTTAGGAATTTGTTTAGCTACAAGCAACAGAAAATCCAGTGACAGTGGATTACACCAGTAGGATATCAATTTTCTTATGTGATAAAATATCTAAAGGTAGTTAATTGTTTGGCAGGTTAATGATGTTTGGGAAAATATTTGTGATTTTTTTTTTTGGCCTTTCTTTTATGTTCTCAAAACAGTTGCCCAAAGGCAAGAGGAAAGGGAAAAGAGGACCGCACTATTTGCATCTTTCACCTTTATCAGAAAAAGCAAAAATTTTCCCAATCTCCCAAGCATTCCGTGAGTGACAAATACATACTATCTAAAAGAGTTAATTTCTCTGAACCTCATCTATCATATGGGATGCTAATACCTGTCTAAGGGAGGTTGTGAGATTCAATGAAATAATATTGTTAATATGTTTAGAACACTGCTTGACATATGATAGACACTCAACAAAGGGAAGGAAGTATTATCCAAGGCAGCAGAATGAGCGCTGGCTATGACAGTTCTGTGTGTGAATCTTGACTCCAATCTATGTGACTTTGATTAAGTCGTTTACCTTTTTGAATCTGTTCCTTCTTCTTGAAAAGTGGGGATAACATAATTTCTTTACAGGGCTATTGTAAAGATTAAGTGGAATTATGGATACTAAGCACTTGGCTTTTAGGAGAAATTCTTTCAAAGGTTAAGCAGGACCCACCCTGAACTTACCTGGGCTGAGTCGGACACAGCTGGAGACGCTGGGTGCTGGGTGCACATTGTCATGCGAGCTTCTCCCAGCACTCTCACAGAGGGGTGGGGCTGTGCGACCATGGAGGAGTAGAGGAGCAAAACCACCAATACAGAGGCATCTTGCCAGGATCTTGCAAGCAAAGGGCCCAAGGCAGGGCTCTGGTAGATACCTTCTGGAGTGAGGAAGACAAGCAGCTGTGTTGGGGCAGGAGGATGGGCCAAGTGGATGTGGCTGAGGTCAGCCTCATGAATTATAAGGAGGCTGGAGGTCATGACTGGCTGAAAAGGATTTATTTTCTGGAGGCAAATTTGACAAAGTTAGGAAGAGGAAGAGGAGCCCTAGGAGGGGCTTGTTGGGGAAAGAGATATCGAGAGGGCAAGATTACACCTAGTTCAGTATTTACCCCAACCAGTCTGCTTTCCTTCCTTTCTTTTTCTCTAGCTCTTTCCTTCCTTCCTTCCTTCCTTCCTTCCTTCCTTCCTTCCTTCCTTCCTTCCTTCCTTCCCTCTTTCCTTCTTTCCCTCTTTCCTTCTTTCTCCCTCTCTTTCTTACAACTTTATTGAGCTATGATTTCTGTACCATAAAATTCACCGATTAAAGTGGACAATTCAAAGGCTTTTAGTATATTCACTGAGTTGTGCAACCATAATCATTACTATCTAATTCTGGAACATTTTCCTCGTTACAAAAGAAAACCTTCACCTGTCAGCGGTCATTCCCTATTCCCCTCTCCCTCAGCCCCTGGCAACCATTAATCCACTTTCTGTCTCTATGGATTTGTTTACTCTGGACATCTCATATAAATGCAATTATACATTATGAGGTCTTTTGTGACTGGTTCCTTTTCACTTAGCATAATGTTTTGAAGTTGCATCTGTGTCGTACAGGTACCACACCTCATTCCTGTTTTATGGTTGAATAATTTCCCCTTGTATAGATATACAAGGTATCCATTCATCATTCCATGGACAGTTGAGCTTTTCCCACCTTTTGGCTATTATGAAATAACACTACTGTGAACATCCGAGCACAAGTTTTTGTGTAGCGTATGTTTTCATTTCTCTTGGGTATATACCTAGGAAAAGAACTGCTGGGTCATAGGGCAACTGTGCGTTTAATCTTCTGAGGGGGTGCCAGACTGTTTTCCACGGTGGCTGCACCCTTTTACATTCCTACCACTATATATGAGAATTTCAATGTCTCCACATCCCCACCAATGCTTGTTATTGTCTGTCTTTTCTATTATAACCATCCCAGTGAAGTTGCAGTGGTATCTCATCCCGGTTCTGATTTGCATTCCTCTGATGAGCAAGGATGTTGACTATCTCTACCTCACTCTTAAGAACAAGCTGAGTGGCTCTTGTAAGAAATAGTGTGGAGCTCATGCAGCTTTGGGGGGAGGGGAAAGAGTGAGCCTACTGCACCTCAGAATAGTTTCTGAGAAGAGATGTAGCTTGTGCGCAATTATTCAAGAAAGACTAAGAAGATGTGGGAAGGGTGTGTTCTGAGTCCACTGACCATTTCCTCCTGGTTTCCTGACTTGGGTTCTAGAGATTGTTGTTGTCCCTCCCCGGGTTGAGGAATGGAGGCTCCTGCCCAAAGTGGAGAGTTGCTTTAAAAGGCAAGGTAGGTAGGGGTGCCTGGGTGGCACAGCGGTTAAGCGTCTGCCTTCGGCTCAGGGCGTGATCTCGGTGTTGTGGGATCGAGCCCCACATCAGGCTCCTCCGCTGGGAGCCTGCTTCTTCCTCTCCCACTCCCCCTGCTTGTGTTCCCTCTCTCGCTGGCTGTCTCTATCTCTGTCAAATAAATAAATAAATAAATAAATAAATAAATAAATAAATAAATAAAATCTTAAAAATAAAGGCAAGGTAGTTAATATAGTCAAATATCCAATAGTGTTAAGGCTGCTCCATTTGACTTTGCTAAAAACAAGGTTTACGAATGAGGTCAAGAATTCATCAGGCACCCTAGCAAGCCTTAGGCAGAAAGAATTTAGCATTTAGAGTTCTGGTTCCCAGCCTCTTGCGGAGTTCTATTCTATGAGCATGGACTGGTAATTAAGGACCCCAAATTGCTAGAAGTAAGTGAACAACATTTCATGCCATCTCCGTGGAACTAGATGGAACTGCCCCCTTCTCCAGTACCTAGGCACCAAGGTCCTGGAGAGGCTGCCTCAGGCCCCCAGGGGGAGAGAGAAAACGAGTTATTTCACTACCTATTTTCAGTGCTCTGTTTTTTTAAGCACTAAATTCCCTGCTTCCTCCTCCCCCAGAATTCTCACTTAGCCTCCCCTACAGCCATAAAATGAGGTAGGCGATCTGAAATATGGCCTGAAGTGCTCCTCGTGTGGAACTCTCTTCGGGCTAGTTCAGAGAACTAGAAAGGAAAAAAAAACTTCTTCCCTCTGTGGGTGGAATAGGGAAAGATGGGAATGCCTCCTTAGACTTCTGTCCAGGAGAACTCCTTAGGAAGAAGCAATAACTCATGGTTCTGCTGGTTGTTCTTTGAAGTGGGAGAACCTGGTATTTTTTGAAAAACAACCACCATTTCAAACAGCATTCTAATGACCCTCTGATGGGAGGGTTTTAGAAGGGGTGCGGAGGGACGATGGAAGCTGGTTTGCAAAGGGAAAGCCAGTTGTCTGAATGATCTGCTCCATTGAAATGTCTGGAATTTTCTTCTTCAAAGAACTACTAAGTGGACTCTGGCTTTCAGGTATTCTGAAAACTTCTGCAGACTTCCAGCAACTTTCCTAGCTTATGCGGAGACCACTCATGTACTCATAAAAATAATAATCTATAAGATTTATCACATTCTATGTCTGTTCTGGGTAAATTCCCAGCCATGAAAGACATGAGTCATGCTCTGTGGTAAAGGGAGTTGGCTGTATTTCTCACTTGTTGGTCAAAGATGAGAAATCAAAGTGGAAGGGATTATCATAAAAGTCAGGATGGATAGGAAGTGGACACATGTATATGTTGCAAGTCAGGATCAAGAGATTTCTTGATGTTCTCTTGTATGACCTGTGAAAAATACTTGTGACAAAAAAAAGAGAGAAAGAGAGAGAGAGAGACCAGGAAAAAATATTTCTTCTTCTGGGGTGGATGGGAGGTGGAGTGAGGAAAAAGGACAAATGATGTGAGAATTTGTCTTTGTTCTAATGACTGGCATTCTGATGGAGAAATGAATAGTGCAATCCCAAAACTCACTCCAAAGCTATACATTTTCCTAGAACCAGGAATTTATTTTCAATCTATAATTTTAAAATCTTTCTGTTATTTTTTTCCCCAAATGTGTTCCCCAAATACCAACAGTTGACTATTAACTTCTCTTGTGGGGGTGAAGGGATAGAAGGGGACAGGAAAGAGGCAGTGGAGAAGCTGTAACCAATTTATAATACTGGTGTGGTCTAGGAATCCAGAAATAAAAGACCTTCCTGATCATCATTCAATTATAATTAATCCTTTTGGATTCTTAGAAGCATTAAGATAATTTACATGAAAAATTTTCTTCATCAAACTCACCTTGTTAATCTACTTGCTGGAGGGGATCCATAGTCTCACTGAAAGTTAATGAGTTCTTAGACTAAAAATTGGAGTGTGTGTAACATATTTGTAGCATTTAGCAGGGCTATGTGGGAGGTTAGAGTGCTCTAAGTATACTGATTATTTAAAAATAAAACTATTTACATGCCAAAATTGATATAAAAGCATTCTTCCACATTAATAAGAAAATAAACAATATTCTGGAAGAGGTTGTGTAATCATTTTGGTAAAGAAGGGATTCACTGATGAAAGAGACAGTAATGTATATATTGTATCTTTCATTGAAATCCAAGCCATTTTGTTTTGCAAGTGAGATTTGGAAAGTTAAATAAATTTACAGAATTGTCAATGTAGACTTAAAAATAGTAAAAAGAAAAAAAAGTTGAATTGCTTGTATATGTTCATGATAGTCAGTGACCATAATTTAAAAACCAAAAGCAGGGAACACAGTCTGCAGAATAGGATTATACAATCAGTCATTTTGCATGCATTGCTTGAGTACCTACTGTGTGCTAGGTACTATACCAGTTTCTGGGTGTAAAATGATGAACTAGAGTCATACAGGGTGATCATAGAGCAAAACATTTAAAATTGAAACTGCCTCAGAAAATATAGATGACTGGTTATAATTATACATCATGACTCGTTGACTATTACGAATTTTGCCACATTTTTTGATTGACTTTACTGGGTAATTTTTTTCATATGACAAAATGTCAGTATTTATACGTAGGTTTCCACAGATATAAAATAGTGAGTGTATGTCGTGGTTTATGGGCTTTTGTTAATGTTAAGTCCCTGAAGCCTACAATTTAGAAATGGCTTACATTCCAGAAGTTTGTTTACAAGTCACTTGTTCAGTGGTTGGTTTCCAAAGCCAATCAGCAAAAACCTATTTAACCTAAAAAAGAGCTGAAACAAAACACCAGTCTTATAATTAAAACTAACCACTAAGTTTAACAATGTGTCTAAGGTTGGGGGCATTCAAAGTTCAATTTGTGGTTCTTGAAGCACATATTTCCTAGAAGCAGCATAGAGATGGGAGTGGGAACATTCCCGATTGCAAGATAATAAGGGAGTTATCACCTAAGTAGAAGCAGGTCCAGGTTTTGTGGCCTAAAAATTTTAACACGTGTGGGGCCTTCTTCAGGTAGAGCGCGCCATGATGAATGCAAACGAGACATGGGACCTTGGAAAGGACCTGTGGGAAGACTTCTGAAGCTTAAGCTTTGTTAACATTCTAGGAAATCTGCACCTACACCTATGACAGGGTCAGGTCAGAAGTAACAACTGATGGATTGGAGATCTGACAAAGGAAGTGAAGATCAGTGGGGAGCAGTTAAAGGACAAGAGGGACAGACACCAGGACCTTCACAATGTCATTGTATGGGGATGAGATGTTTAATAGTTGGGATTGCTTGTTCCTGTGTCAGGGATTGTGTGGGGAGTCAGAACTAAGGACACGTTGTTGGAGGGGCAGGGCCTTTGGGGGAGCAGGGGAGGGCCATATGTGTGACATCAACAGGGTCAGTGAAAGGATAGGTGGGTCTGGCCCAAAGGCCAAAAGTGGAGAGATGAGAATAGGGACAGTTTCTACAGCTGAAGTGGGATGGGGTGCAGGGGTTCAGGTTAGTTCCATATTGCTGTGGTTAGGGAGTAGAAGGATTGGGTCAACTTCAGGAAAGGGATTGTAAGGAAAGGAGGGAAGTACATTCTCTCCTGTAGCAGATGGAGGAAAGAAGTGGGTGCAGGGGTGGTGAGGAAGGGCGGAGTCCCACCAAATCCAAAAGGGCAGTGATGTAAGGGCCATGCACAAGTCAGAAGCCTTGTTGAGTCAGGCACTGCCTGTAATTATGAAGGATGATAATGCTCACACCAAGCCAGAATACGATTTGGATAAGTTGTGAATGGGGAAAACCCAATCATTTCAGACGAATTAAAACTGAAACAGATTAAAATGTGTTAGCAAACCTTCACGAACCTATAATTGATCTGTATCAGTTAGGCTTAGGTTAAACTTTAGCAAGTGCCCTGTGGTGACAAGAGACAGGCCCATGATCTTTAGATAAAGGCCACTGGCCTGATTAAGAACGATTGTCTTTCTCCAGGGACAAGTGAAATGGGATTTTGATTTCTAACACTAGAACCCTGGAAACAGAGCCAGCTGAGAAATGGAAAGTCTGTATGTAAGCACCCCACAGTCATTTCCCCCTAAAATCTCTGACTTTTTCACAGCTCAGCCAGAGCCTCATCCAGCCCCAGGCCAGTCTCCTGAAGAGTCTGACCAGAGGGGTTTCCACATTTAATGTCCTAAGTGTTCTGGCTCTGGAAAGAACATAAAGGCAATTATTCCTGAGTATGTATCTACAAATAGCGTCCTTTAAAAAGCCATCTACAGCATTGGGCAATGATGAAGAATGGTAGTTACGGAATATAGGGGTGGAGTGCAAAAAACCATCCACATGCTGAGTGTGTTTGGAGTTCTGCAACCTGAATCTAAGATCATATGTTATATGAAAGACTCCTGATGTGTCTTTCTTATTCATGGGCAAGGATATTTCCAAGCAAGAAACAGAAAATGTGTACCCATGAACTGTATTGGTCAGGCTCTCTGACCAGAAAAGCAGGGCCATACCAGGTGTTTCCAACAGAGGAAATTTGATAAAAAGAATTGGTTGCCTGGGAAATGGAAGGCCTGAGAAAGCAAACGTGGAATCCAGAAGGGAATTCCAGAGATTAGCAACAATAGGAAGCTGCTCCCACCTTAAGCCTAGAGGCACACTGGGAAATGTAGTTCCCTACAACCAAAGCAGAGTACTAGACTCAGATGAGAGCAAAGTGGGGACGGACTGCGCATTGCAAAACATTAAATTTTTTTTAAAGATTTTATTTATTTATTTGACAGAGATAGAGACAGCCAGCGAGAGAGGGAACACAAGCAGGGGGAGTGGGAGAGGAAGAAGCAGGCTCATAGTGGAGGAGCCTGATGTGGGGCCCAATCCCATAACGCCGGGATCACGCCCTGAGCCGAAGGCAGACGCTTAACCGCTGTACCACCCAGGCGCCCCGCAAAACATTAAATTTTGTATAATGCAGAATGTTACCAAACCACCTTGGAATTAGTAACCCCTTCTATTATCAACTCTGCATTATTTCTATAAGGTGGCTAGAAAATGTTACTGTAACACCACCGAAATTTCTGAACTTAACTTTTAATTATTTTTAATATGAAAATTGTTTGTGAGTAGGTAATACAGGCACACAAAACAAAATTCAAAAGTCACATAAAGTTAAGTGGTGAAAACTCTCCTCCACTCCTCACCACTTCTAGCCCCCTGGGTCCGACCAGTGCTTTTGTGTATCCTTCTATATATCACATCCATATTCATATCTTAATCTGTACCTGTATTTTCTACATATGAAGGATACACATTCCTACCCCCTAACCCCCTAGATGGAAGCATACTATATACACTGCTCTACTGACCTATACTTTAGAACCAACTGGGATCTACCAATTTAATATCTAAGATATTTCTTCTCTTTGGAAATACAATGGGTGTGCCCAATGGGTCAGGCATGTGCCCAGATGATGAAGGACTATAAATCATAAGACTTGCAGACATTCAATGTTCAACTAGTCATGCAAAGAATTCTCCAAGGCCGTAATTCAGCAGAAGTTTTGTCAAGTCTGTCAGGATGATTCAGGGGTTTGGAATGACTCATTGGGGCTTGGGTTAAATAATCTTGGCTTAATCATATCACTTGGAGCAAAGGTACGTCAAAGATTTAAATCCTGGTGGCTTAGTGTCTCATCTGGACACTGGCAGAGAGATTCTCTGCTCAGCAACAGTGTCGGGGTCGGAAAAAAAAGTCCCAATTGCCTCATATTGTACGCTATGATAATGTCCTTGTGGTGTAAAGAATTTGTATATCCGTATATGTTTATGTACATTTATACACACAAATACAAATGCATGCATATATCCAGATATATTACACATACACACTGAAAGGAAATAGCATCTGAAAATTCCTCACTTCTCTGGAGCAGGGATATCTTTATAAGCTTAGAAATGATAGAACAAATGACGAAGATAAAATCAAATTGAAATCATTATAAGGAAATTAATATGTTCTGCATGTAAGAATGCAAGAACACAAAAAATATAACCTACTGAGAAAAAACTTTTAACAAGTATGACAGATGAAGAAATGATATATTAACTATTTGACACATTCATATGAGGCCACAGAGTGTGATGAGAGCAAGAGCCTCAGCTCTGAAGTTAGACTTCTTATGATGTGAACATATCTGAGTCTCAGTTTCTTCATCTGTAAAATAGTGGCAACAGAAATATGGAGTTTTGTCAAGTTAAAATGTGATATGTCTGTGTAGTACTTAGAAGAGTGCCTCTATTGACAAACACTCAGTAGGACTTGGCTATTATTAATAAAAAATATTGTTAGACAAATAAATGGGCAAAGGACCTTGACAGTTAATTCACCAAATGCAATTAATAAATGAATAAAAGAGAAACTTTTAAACTTATAATTCATTCAAGAAGTATATTGTTCTACTTTTCCCAAAATAGTTTTAAAAATTAATACATAATGCTAGCGAGGATGGAGTAAAACCAATACACTTTTTGCAGCAACAACATTAGAACTATTCTTTTTTTAATTATTCTTTTGAAAAGAAACTGCAATGCATATTAAGAGCCATAAAATGTTTAAATTCTTGTTTGACTTGATACTTTTGCTGCTTAGAATTTTCTTTAAAGATATAACCCAAAGAGATAACATAATATGAACTTATTTTTTTCTGCATTATTTATGAGAACTGTAAAGTGGTTTCAATTTTTTGCTATTGGAGACATTGCTGCTGTCCTTGCACTCTTCATGGGTATGTGTGAGTATTTCTTCAGGATCGATTCCTGGAATGAAATTGCTGGCTCAAAGATTTGCACATTCAGATTTCTGATAAGCACTTCCCAAACCATATTATTGTGAGAAGACTTAATCAATTTATAGCTCCATGAAAAAATTTGTAAAGAAAGTAGTCAAAAACAGAAGTCCCATGAAACCAACTTAAGACACAATCAAAGGTACTCAGGCACAGTTGACCCTCACCTTCATCACCTTCATTGATCAGAGGTAGGTTATTTACTTTTGGTTTTGCTCTTTCAGATATCCTTGTGAATTTGGCTAACTCATGATTCTACCATATTCCCTACCCCCTTTTTATTTTGAGAATACTTGGGATTATCATCTGGTCAGAATACCCGTTTCTGGGCGTGGTCCTAGAAATGGGTATCAACTGGCTAGGGCACACTACAGATCAATAGCTTTGTAAGTTAAACTCATTTTTATACGTCGTTGCCCAGGGCATGGTGGTGCAGGTAACCTGGGCAGGTAGGCACTGACATCTAGTGTGCTGCAGTCACCAAGGAACCTGTGCCCTGGGTGCAAGCAGGGGAGAGCAAAGTGCTGTTGGAGGGGATGGCTCCTTTTCAAGTTCAAACAAAGAGGCCTTCTGGGGTCTCAGCTGCCCTGATTGGGGTCATAATTAAACATTTCTCTATTTAACTGATTCTTCAGCTCTTTGTTTAACTGGATCTGTTGATAGAGCTCATCATATTAAAAGGATGATGAAAAGTTTATATTAACAATTGGCCTTAGAATTTAAAATATAAGTACAGTTCAAGCATAGTTGAGCATTTGGCTATGATGAGAAAAAGTTTTGGTGAGCTAAGGAGCCCAGTGAGAATACAAGCCATTAGGTAAAGAACTATCATTGAAAATACAGACGGGGCGGGGGAGGAATGGGTTAAACAGGTGATGGGGATGAAGGAGTGCACTTGTGATGAGTGCAATTGTTGAATCACTGTATTAAAACTAATGCAGCTCTATGTTAACTAACTGGAGTTATAATAAAAGTTCTAAAAAATACAATCTGAAATTTTCCCTATCACTGATAAATTTTAGAAAATTATAAAATTTGGGGCGCCTGCGTGGCTCAGTTGGTTAAGCCTTGGACTCTTGATTTCAGCTCAGGTCATGCTCTCAGGGTTGTGAGATTAAGCCCACACGGGGCTCCACGCTCAGCAAGGAGTTTGCTTAAGATTCTCTATCTCCATCTCCCTCTGCCATGCCCCCTCCACTCATGTGTGCACTTGGGCACACTCTCTCTCTCAATAAATAAATAAATAGAGAAATAAATAAATAAATAAATAAATAAAATCTTTAAAAAATTATAAATGCTAACCTTGATTTATATACTTTCAAATAATGAAAGAAAACCAGAGCTAAGATATATCTAGCATACGATTGTTACAGCTGTTGAGTGTGGTTCTACCGCTAAAGTTTTTTTCCTCAAGTCCCAATTGAGATGTTTTCAAACAGATATAATTATTGCTGTGCAATGGATATTAAACAAGGTATTTCCCTCATCTGTAATTAGGCACAAGTAATGATTTCGATGGTTAGCTATCTGGTACATTGCGACTCGTCTTCTAAAATAAGCAGACATCTACATTACACTTTACATTGTTTAAACCAGAACACGCACAGCATGTCTGCAAAAGCAGTCAATAGTGAAAGATTAAGAGAAAATACTGAGCATTGAGATGAGGGACTGACTAATGTATATAGACTGGGTAAAGATCTCACAAAACTCTCAGCACGGGTTAATCCTATGGACCTAAATAACCTAAACCCAAGGTTTAGGTTAGACCTAAAGGAGGGAAGGGAAATGGAAGGAAGGAAGGAAGGAAGGAAGGAAGGAAGGAAGGAAAGAAGGAGGGAAGGAAGGAGGGAAGGAAGGAAGGAGGGAAGGAAGGAAGAAAAGGAGGGAGGGAGACAGGGGAGGAGAAAGGTCTTTGTGATGCACTGAGAGGGAAAATGAGAACTGAATGCATAGGAGCCACAGCTCTCAGGCTCCTTCTGGGAGCTCCAAAACCGTCAGTCTGTGAAGACCCTCGTCCTTGGCTGTATGGGGGGCTTGGATCTACAAATGGGAAATTGCCAAGTCACAGTAACATTGAGTCTAAACTGAGCCCAGCTATTGAGTTCATGAATATCCCAGGCAAAATGAGAACATATAGGGCTGATGGGACCAGAGTGTCAGGTGGGTAGGCAACATTAGACATGAGCGCTAGAAGGCAGATGGAAGAAGAGGAACATGTCAGCAACAACTATTTGCCAAATTATCTGGTGATGGCAGCAGCTTTGGTGCAAACCATTTCGAGTTACTGGGGTAATAAGGGATGGGGCTGGTAAAGCCACAGGTCTTCTTTTTTTTTTTTTTTTAAAGATTTTATTTATTTATTAGACAGAGAGACAGCCAGAGAGAGAGGGAACACAAGCAGGGGGAGTGGGAGAGGAAGAAGCAGGCTCATAGTGGAGGAGCCCGATGCGGGGCTCGATCCCATAACGCCAGAATCACGCCCTGAGCCAAAGGCAGACGCTCAACCGCTGTGCCACCCAGGCGCCCCAGCCACAGGTCTTCTTATATTTTGTGGAAGCCTCAGAACCAAGCATCTTTCTTGCCAAACTACAAAACTGGGTCAGTTTACAAATAAAATTGCATTGATCTCAATTACCTCATCAATTCTTTCCTTTTCTTTTTAGCAAAAGTACTTTCTGTAAGAGAAACTAGTCTCTCTGTCTCCCATCTCAATTCCTAAAAATGGAGGTACTATGAGAACAATCTATCTTTGGGATGATTCCTTGGTTAACTGAGTGTTGTCTACCTGTTTTTATCTAGAAGATATGACCCTAAGGTGATGATAAGACTCTCATCACTTACCTTTATACAAGACAAGAAGCTCAATTATAATGACAATAAAAATAGTTAACATTCAGGAGTGATTATGGTGAGCTGAGCACTGGGCTAAGTGCTTGTACACATTGCATAATGCGATCTGGATGACAGCCCCTTTGATGTCTTTATTGTATTGTATTTATTATCCTTATTATACAGATGAGGAACCTGAGTAATAGGGAAGTTAAGGAACTTGCCCATAGTCAGTTAGCTAGTACATGGCAGTCACCAAGACATTTTCACTTCCATACGGAATTACTATACTGCATTTTCAAACCTAAGGAAATCCTTGGCCTTAATATTCCCAAGGAGCGGGCTGGATCCATCTACTTATTGCAGTTTCCTTTTGGTATCTTTATCTAGGAATACAAATTCCTTTTGACCACCACCCTGGAAGGCTGGCTTTGAGCTGCGCCCTCCTGTGCATACAGCATGCATGTTAAACCATATACCTAATGCCATAATACCACGAAAGACTGAACCCAGCCGGCCGCTCAGCACACTGCAGGCTCTTGAGTCCCCTTGCAGGACCCCCAAAGCAGATGCAGTGCTCCTGGGAAAACCCTGTCCTCCCTCGGTCACAGAGTTCAGTGGCAACACTGTGACTCTATAATCCATGACACATAGTGAGGGAGGAAACCACTTTATCTGTGGAGCTTAGGCCCAGTGATAAGGGACAATTGGAGTGGGGAATTTTTCTTTCCTCGTGGTTGGCAGAAGCCCAATCAAGCTGCCATCAGCTCCTCCTAGGGCCAGAGGCTGAAAGGAACTTCTGGGGCCGGAAAAAGACCAAAAAAAAAAAAAAAAAAGAAAGCTATGTCACCCAGGGGACAGAGGACACACCCGGCTGCCAGGTACTCTACTCACAGCCTGGCTCCAGCAGTTCCTTTTGCCAGGGCTTTGCGTTTTCCTCTCTCAGCTGAATCCTTTGGGACGGGACAGAAGCACGGTAATGTAACGCAGCGCCAGCTCCACCCAGAGGGGCTTCAGTCAGAATGGTCTCTCCCCCTCCCCCAGGCGAGGATGGCTGTAGGTCAGCGTTTGAGATACAGTTCGATTTGACCCAGCTGAACAAGGGAGTACCTTGCAACTAGCTAGTGATCTGGAAAATGTTCACGACGCCTTGTTAAGTGAAAACAGCAGCTTATAAAGCAGCAGTGTGCTCAAAATACGCACAGAAAAAGACTAGAAAGATAGATACCAAAAAGTTAATAGTGGTTACCTCTAGGCGGTGGGAATATCAATGATTTCTTTTTCATTTTATTTTTTTATTCAAACATTATTTATTGAGTAGCTACCATGATTGAGGCATAACCAATTCTCATAAGCATTTTCTTTTATGTTTTAAAACATACGTGATATATGAACATCTTGTTTCTTCTGCAATAAGAAATAAGCAATTTTTCAAAGACCACCTCATATCTATTGAGAAAAGTTTTACCACCTTGGAAGAAAATCCAATGCTCAAAAACCCCAAACATATGTACAAATATACTGGGAAGTGACCATGTATTTTACAAATGGGTTCACCATATAATTCCTTTGAATAGAATGTTCTTTAGCACTCAATATCGGATTCAGTTTGCAATAATTTGCCTCAATAAATGAGGCGAATATACATTCAAACTCTATAAATTGTGCCAAAATTATTTACAGGCCTTTTGGTTTAGCCTTTTGATCCAAGTTAGAACCAGTACCTGAGACAAGTAAACTAGGCTGACGAACTGATCTTGTCCGTGGAATACAGATACCCAGATACCGTGCCTGTAGTAGAGTTGCCTACCCATCTGCGAACATCTGTAACAGGCTTGGCAAGCTGAGCGGGCTGCAGGCACTTGGCAGCTTCGACGCCAAGCCCACCCCGTCACCCACTCCTAGACGCTGGCGGTTTCCCCTCATCTTTAAGTGCATCGGCTACAGTGCAGGCCAGTAGCTGTGAGGTATGTGAAGAAAGAGGAGTCATGCTCTGCGGCTTCGTGTCATGGCCTAATGTTAGCTCTCAAATAACAGAAAACAGACCTCACCATTTTCAGAGTTAACGTAGAACCCAGCATCTGTCCAAGGGGGGTTTGTGTCATCCAAGAGGCCGAAGGAGGCCTCGAGTGAGGGGTATGGCTGGGTATAAGACGTCTCATCCTGCCCCCGTGGGAATGGAAGTTGTAAGGGGTTAAAGGAAGAAACAAGGATGCCGCTATAACTGGGGACAGTAGAAAGATGAGCTCAAAGAACGGCTTTGCATGCCTATTTGAGCCCATTTCTGTTCAGTTCCTATCATGTGCCAGGCACTGGGCTAGCATGGAGATGTAAGCGGTTTAGAGGGCAAGGCAAAATAAAGCCTCCGTAAGTACACAAACCCATAAGATTGCAGGGAGTACGCTGAGGGATGTGAGAGAGAAGTGTCTACAGAAAGTTAGCCTAGAGAGGGTCCTTCTGACAGGACAGAAACGTTTTCTGGGGTGGATGGCTTTCCAAGGGGTCCAAAATTTTGACAGGCAGCAAAGGGGAGAGGGAAACCAATGAATGGAGTGGCCTGAGCAAGGGCAGGGAGCTCTTTCATTTTTGAAAAGACTGAAATGCAGTGGTTTTTATTCTATTCTCTAAGTTGTACACCCAGCACCAGTATCTAATTCCAGAACATTTTCATCACCCCAAAAAGAAACTGTGTACTCACTAGCAATCTCTCCTCTTCCCCCAGTTGCTGACAACTACTAATCTATTTTCTCTCTCTATGGATTTGTCTGTTCTGGACATTTTATATAAAAGGAATCATACACTATGTGGCCTTTTGTGTCTGGCGCCTTTCACTTAGCATAATATTTTCAAGGTTCATTCAGTTGGTAGCAGGTATCAGAACTTCATTTCTTTTTATGGTCAAATAATATCCCACTATACAGTCATAACACATTTTGTTGATTCGTTTATTAATTGATGGACAATTGGGTTGTTTCCACATTTTGGCTATTATGAATAAAGCTGCTATGAACATTTGTTTATCCATAGGCATCTGTCTTGGTCAGTTAGGGATGCTATTTAAAAAAAAACAACAACTATAGACTGAGTGGCTTATAAACAATGGAACTTTGTTTCTTCTAGTTCTGGAGACTGGAGGTCTAAGATCAGGGGGCCAGCATGGTGGGTTTGGTGAGGGCTGTCTTTAAGGTTTTAGATTTTTGTCTTCTCATTGCGTCCTCAGATGGCAGAAAGAGAGCTAGAGAGTTCTGTGGGGACTTGCTGGGCACTAACCTCATTCATGAAAGCCCCATCCACATGATCGAAATCACACCCAAAGGCCCCACCACCTACCACCATCACCTTGGGGGTTAGGATTTCAACATATGAATTTTAGGGGGACATAAACAAATAATATCCCGTTTAAATCTTAAATAAATTAGTGGGAGCATCCATGTGAGTGACTGAAGTTCCAAGTATTTTCTTTTCCACCAAAGAATCTGGAGGTCTTCCTAGAGCTTCCCTCTGGCTCAGGCCTCATGAATCTAGATAAACTTCTTAAGGCCCAACTTGGCTGGCTTATTCTTTTTGCAGGCTCTGGAGTGAATCCATTTCTGAGTTCCTACTTGGTAGTTTCTTAACCTAAGATCAGGTATTTCTTCCTCATACCATGTAGAGACAAGGCACAGGCTGCCACCTGTCTGTGCCAAGCCAGGCTGCTTTTCTACTGGTGGGACCCCATTCTCACAACCTGCATGCTGCTTTGCCCTTCGGGGCCGTCTTCAAAGAGGCAGGATTTCCACCCTGCCCCAGTTGACAGAGAAAAATCTCAAAACCCTTGGCACTCTTCAACCATCATTAATGCATGAGTTACCTGAACACTTATTTTAAAGAAGGAAACATTCCAAGTTATTGTTTAAAAAAAAAAAAAAAACCCTCAGAGCACATCCTTAAAACTGTACTGTTGTTGTTTGAGGTACAATTTTGAAATGTATCTAATATGCGAACTTGAGTCTAAGATAAGTAAATCTTGGCCCGAATCCACAGATGTCTCCTTAAAACTACTCTTCTCTCTCCCAGCTTTGCTTTTAACCCCTTGCCCCAAGCCACAACCCTCTCTCCCCTATTTTCCCTCTCAATAACCATAGACCTTTCTCTCAAAAAGCCCCTAAATCATAGTTTCCCTTCTTAAAACTCTCTTTTCCAAACCACAGCCCCTGGCCTTTTCTTCCTAGTTACCTCATCTCCCAAGCCACAGCCCTCCTTTGCAAAACTTCTCTTTAAACTCATTTCCCAAACGCAGTCTCTTTCCCAAAATCCACGTCCCTGATCTACAGTCCACTCCCAGAAACCAAAAGACACACATGTCCTATCATTCACCGACAGTGCTGGGACGGAATCCAGGAGCGAAGTTTCGGGGTGTTGTGACCTGCGGAGGATGTGCCCCGACATGAGGAGGCTGTGGTGGACAGTGATGTGAGAATCATGATTTAGTGCCCCCCGGACAAGCGTCCGGCTGTGGGCAGCTCCCTGCACTTGGCTGGGCTTTGATTTTCTCATCTGGCATGTACTGGGCCTCTGGCTCATAGGAGGCTCTCAGCGATATTTGTTGGCTTGATTAAGTGGTTGGGTGAAGTGCTGGGATGAGGTGACCTCCAAGCTCCTTTCAGCTCTACGTAAAATGCTAATATCCACGTTGTCAAGATGAAGAGGATCACAGAAGTATGGAAGTTTGAATTCTCCCACCAATTACCTCCATTTGTTCTTCACTTTGTGTAGTCGAATTCTTTTTTTGTCAGGGAGAACAATAAATGGAATTTTACTGGGGAAAGATAGAAGCCAGTTACTTTTGCATTTGGACTCCAAACTTCTTGAATGTATATCTGTCAGTGGTCTGCTTAATGAAAATAGTTTTGGCTCCATGGGAATAACTGTGAGGACAATGAAATCCAGAGATGTGAACTAGGAGTACAGAATGTCCACCCAGGACTGTTCTAAATTGCTTCAAAGGCACTAGTGAAAGGGAAATGCCAGGGTTAATAAATATTTGTTGACTGATTAAAGAGCGTGAATACTGAAAATGTCTGTGTAACAGTATCTTGTAGCTCTAAGCTTATATACGTACCAGAGACCAGATATAAATGGATATGCTGGTTTCAGTTAACAAGTAACCCCTCCTGAAAAGTTCTAAAAAAAATTTTTTTAACTTAAAATGGATCATGGATAGAAATGTAAGGAGTTAAACCGTACAACTTTTAGAAGAAAACACATGAAAATCTTCATGACCTTGGGCTAGGCAAGGAGTTCCTAGAAAGAAATACCAAAAACGTGACTGCCCCCCCACACACACACAAAATTGATGTATTGGTCTTCAAGAACATTTAAAACTTTGCTCTGTAAAAGATACACTAAAGAGAATGAAAACACAAGTTATGGCCTGGGACAAAATTTTCAAAAATCACATGTCTATCAGAGAACTTGTACCCAGAATACACAAAAAATTCTTTTTCAAAAAAGTTTTATTTATTTATTTTGAGAGAGAGAGAGGAAAAGCATAAGCAGAGAATCTCAAGCAGATTCCCCTCTGATCACGGAGCCTGATTCAGGGCTCGATCTCACAACCCTGAGATCATAACCTGAGCCAAAACCAAGAGTTAGACGCTCAACCGACTAAGTCACCCAGGTGCCCCTCTAAAGAATTCTTAAAAAACAATAAGAAAACAAACAACCCAATAAAACAAGGCAAAAGATTTGAACAGATAATTCACCAAAAAAAAAAAGATCTGTAGATAGCAAATAAGTACATGAAAAATGCTCAAGAGTATATTAGTCATTAGGGAAACGTAAATTAAAATCACAATGAGATACTACTATACACTTATTAGAATGGCTAAAAATAAAAACAAAATTGATACTTCCGAGTGCGGACGAGGAGGTAGACCAACTGGAACTTTCATATATTGCTGGTAGGAATATGAAATGGTGGAGCTACTCTGGAAGACAGTTTGGCAATTTCCTTCCTTCCTTCCTTCCTTCCTTCCTTCCTTCCTTCCTTCCTTCCTTCCTTCCTTTTTAAAAGAGAAAGAGGGAGCATAAGCAAGGAGCAGCAGGCAGAGGGAGAGAGAGAATCAGGCTCCCCACTGAGCAGGGAGCCTGAGGCAGGGCTCTATCCCAGGACCCCAGGATCATGACCTGAGCCGAAGGCAGACACTTAACCAACCGAGGCACCCCATAATATTAATGATTTTTAAATGCATTATGCTAAGTGAAAGAAGCCAGAACCAAAAGGTTACATAATATATAATTCAATTTATATGACCCTCTAGAAAAGCCAAAACTATAGTATGGAGTTGCCAGAGCCTGGGGATGGGTGGAGGGTTTGACTCCAAAAGGGAAGAATCAAGGACGTTTTTGGGATGAGGGACTTGTTCTGTATCCTGATTGTGGTGACAGTTTTATGACTTTATACATTTGTAAAAAACGTATACAATCATACACCAAGAAAAGGGGCAGTTAATTGTATATAAACAAAATCTTACTGTAAACAATTTTTTATCGAAAAAAATTCTGCAAGTAATGAAGTTGAAAAAAAAATTGTCAGAGAACCACCCTTGGTTAGTCGTGAGGCTTTAATGTTTACTCAGAATAGTTGCACTTTTGATTCTCACCTAATAGCACAATGAGTACAAGTGAACATTTTCCTGATACTGTATTTACATTGCAGCTAAGGTGACCCTTAAAGACATTCCCAAACCCAGGGCAGCTGTATCTCCTTGCTTTTCCCAACCTAGTTATCTGACACTCAAGACTCTGTGACCTCAGAAGAATTGTGACTGCCCAGTCAAACAAAGTGTTGATAACACCACACCCTGCACTTTTCACCTGAGCAAATGTCACCAAGCCCTCACGTGCGCCATCTGCCTTGGCGAGTATGCTGGCCCAAACGCAGAGTCCATTGGAAGCTTCCATGACCTCCTCCCCAAATCCTCCCTGGCCTTGTCCCACTGACTGGCCCCTACCCTGATGACAGGTGAGACCCAGCCTGGGTGCCTCCCCTGACCTGGGCTCACCTAGGACAAGCTGAATTCCACACTCCATTTCTTTCCCTTGCAAAGTCTCTGTGTAACCCTGTGACCATTCATTGTTTAGAAATTAAAGGTCTCCTCGGGAGTCTTTTGTGTCCTTGCCAACCCCTTGCTAGGCTTGCTATCACTATTCCTTTGCCAGCCCAAGGCTTTATTCTGAGGCTTAGGGAAGTGAGAGAGAAATTCAAGGCACACGTCCTGTACTTAACCTCCTTGGTTCTTAAATTAGCACCCTCCTGAAAAATCATCAAGGTCCCAGGGAAACATCATGGAGTCCTGGCTGTCCAGGAGAGTTTTTGTGTTTTGGTTGTTTTCCAAAGTTTATTATATGAACTATTAGTTCTTCGTTGGAGTCTGTCATATGTCTGGATAATGAATAAGTTTCAAAAATGTAACTAACAGAAATTCCAGTTGGATTTCCAAGGCTAATAGAATTGTGTTCTCTCTCTCTCTCCCCCCTCCCCAGCCCCCAACTGCCACAGAATATATTAAAAACTGACATGCCAAACTTGCCTTCCTGCAGAATTACCTCGGAAATGGAGCTGGGATTCCAGGGGTCCTGGCCTTGAAGAGAATCTAATCCAAGAAGACAAGCGGAACCGAGAAGCCTAGGAAGACTTAAAGTTGGCAGGAAAAAATTCACAGCTAATTTGGGGGATAAACAGAAAAGTGGTTCTGCAAAATGTGAACACATTTTTCCAAGTGCTACAAGCAGAGGAAGGGGCCGGGGGTGGGGAATGTTTAGGGAGGGGAACTGCCCTTTCCACCTTCTCTTTCCTCTCTTAGGCTTAGCATTCAACAGCAATCAAAACATCCACAAAGATCGATATTTCCCACCCCGGGACTCCCATAGCTTTACCTCACACATATCAGGTCTCCAACCATGCCAGGGCTTCCTACTGACCTTTTTAAATTCATTTTTAAAAAAGATTTATTTATTTATTTTTTGAGAGAGATGGGAGGAGCAGATGGAGAGGAAGAGAGAAGTCACAAGCAGACTCCCACAATCCTGAGATCAGAACTTGAGCCAAAACCAAGAGTAGGACATTTAACCAACTGCACCATCCAGGGCCCTTTAAAATTCATTTTGGTCGCTCATGACTCCCTTTTACTGCTTGTAACAGCTTTGTGTCCTGAAATTTCACTTTCCCGGCATGCCCTCCCTCTATCATAGCTAAAGGAGAGCTAAAATGGGCTTTCTCTCCAAAGTGGTAAAGGACCCAGCTATATGGGATAGTATCTATTCCTTTCCGCGTAATTAATTTTTAAACCTTTGCTTTTTTTTAAAAAAAGATTTATTTATCTATTTTAGAAAGACAGAGAGAGAGAGAACACGCACATGGGAGTGGGGAACAGAGGGAGAGGGAGAGAAAGAATCTTAAGCAGACTCTCCATTGGGTGCTGAGCCACTTAGGGTTTGACCTTATGACCCTGACATCATGACCTGAGCTGCAATCAAGAGTCAGACACTCAACTGACTGACTCACCCAAAGGCGCCCCTCAAACCCTTGCATTTTAAAGGAAATGTAATCCTGACATTTCTATCTCATTTACAATTGATTTAAGAATGCATCTTCTTGTAAGAGCAACGTGAACTGTGTGATGTCCAAATAGCCTTCCTGAGCATCCATAAGTCTTCTAGAAGACATGTGCCTTCTCAGCAGCTTTCTCATGAGCCCCTGGAAGTCTTTTACTTCTCAAGTAGGAAGCAATATTTTCTCACACTAAATTGAAAACCTAATTAAATGAAATTCTCTTCTTTAACATCAATAAACTCAGATTCTAGCAAGTCACGTCACCAGAAAGCCACACATTCGAATTCTATAGGTCACATGAGCCTCTTGTAGCAATGTTGAGGACATGGGCTCTAGGGCCAGATTCCCTGAATTTGAATCCTACCTTACCCTCTTAAGTCGTAAATATTAAATGAGTTAAAACAGGCAAAGCGCTTAACACAGTACCTGTCACCACTGAGTCCACATTAGTGATCACCTCTAGGCTTTTGCATGCTTTTGGCATTCATTGGGGACAATCTAAGAAATTACTTGGGAATCACCACCACAAGAGACTGTGGACTCTGGGAAACAAACTGGGGGTTTCAGAGGGGAGGGGAGTGGAGGATTGGGCTGGGCCGGTGGTGGGTATGAAGGAGGGCATGTATTGCATGGAGCACAGGGTGTTATACGCAAACAATGAATCATTGAACACTACATCAAAGACTAATGATGGACTGTATGGTGACTAACATGACATAATACAAAAATTTTTAAAAAATAATAAAAAAGTTATCACAGAAAGATGGTTTTGCAATTACTGTAAAAGTGCTTTTGAAGATACCACCCATTTTGCCCTTCAATGTCCCTCATGGAAAGTACTCCTTCGTTAAACACGTGCACGATCATTCAAGTTAGAAAAACAAATCTATCTTTCCTGATGAATTGATAGCCTTCTTTTAAGGAAGTAACTGCAGATGAACAACTAATTTTTAAGTCTTTGCTTTGGCTTTCAGGAAGTCAGGGTTTATGTTCAGTTGTGGTAACAATCCTGGCTTTAATAGTAATAGCCAAATAATAACTCTCATTGAAAAAGCATAAAGCTAATGTTTCAGAGCATTTTGGAGTGTGATTGTCTGATTATGTGCACTAGCTCCAGAATGGAAACTTACAGGAGGGCTATTGCTACTAATAAATACACTGAAATTAATAGACAGGGTGTTTTGGAGCCCCCTGCTTTATGCCTGCCCTGACTATGCCCTATGATATATCCTCCTGATATAAACTAGATGAACGTATAGTCTAATGGTACAGATTTTGGCAGCTGTTAAAATTACACTGTAATTGTCCGTTCACACTGTGTTGAGTTACCATGGTGAATTTACTGCTAGTGCAGAAGCAAGAAAACCAACATTGATGAAACTGGCCATTAATGAATACTCATTAAGTCAAATAAACACAAGCAAAATACTCTGGTTGACCCTTCTCTTCTTTTGCCTGTACTCCAGCACTGTATAAAATACACAGCCAAGGCTTTCTGGGAAAGTTTCCGATTCTCCACTTCCTCAGGAACATGCACATGAGTACAAAGCAGATGAATGGCCAGAATCCTTGGCTGTACCCCAACAGTTACTAGGTACTCCAGACACCCCTGGCCAGAGGGCGGTCAAGAAGGGCCCAAATTGGGATTATAGTTCCTGGAGATTCCAGATGTAGTTTATTTATAATTTATCCTCCAAACTGGGGTGTCTTGGAGAGTGAGGGGGGCACAATTAATAGTTTTGCTGGGACTATAGGTGTAAACATATCCTAGATAAATCAAGATGTATGATCACCATGCCTAACTGGATCAGAGCAGTGGAAACCGAGTAATAATGGTTCCTGGGGCACTGGGAAGGCTTTGGAGTCAAAATATTTCTGCCCCTTTTCTTCCCTCACTGATGACTGAAAATTTCACCAATACTGATTCATTCCTTTGTATTAGAAGTTCCCAGTCAGGGGGCACCCGGGTGGCACAGCAGTTATGCGTCTGCCTTCGGCTCAGGGCGTGATCCCAGCGTTCTGGGATCAAGCCCCACATCAGGCTCCTCTGCTAGGAGCCTGCTTCTTCCTCTCCCACTCCCCCTGCTTGTGTTCCCTCTCTCGCTGGCTGTCTCTATCTCTGTCGAATAAATAAATAAAATCTTTAAAAAAAAAGAAGTTCCCAGTCAGGGTTGATCTCCTTCCCCCCAATCCCTTCCCGCCTTTGCCTCAGGACATTTGCCAACATCTGATCTTTTTCATTGTCACAACTGGGAGCGGTGCTGCTGCTGGCATCTAGTGGGTAGAGGCCAGTTTCCTGCTAAACACCCTGCAATGCACAGGACAGGCTCCCACAACAAAGAATTCTCCAGCCCAAAATGTCAGTAGAGCCGAGGTTAAGAAACCTTGTCTCAGATTAAGTGCTGTCTGTCCTCTGGTTCTTATTTGAAGACACATGCGTGTCAAGAGAATGAGAAGACAAGCCACAGACTGAGAAAATATTTGCAAAAAACATATCTGAAACAGGACCGTTATCCAAAATATACAAAAAATTCTTAAAACTCAACAATAAGAAAACAAACAACTTACTTAAATAATGGGCAAAAGACCTAAACACACACCTCACCAAAGAAGATAAACAGGTGGCAAATACAAGTTTGAGAAGATGTTCAACAACCGTATGTCATTAGGGAATTTCAAATCATAACAATGAGATACCATGACATACCTACTAGAATTGTGAAAATCCAAAGACAGTGACAACACCAAATGTTGATAAGGACGGGGAGCAATAGGAACTCTCATTCATTGCTGGTGGGAATGCAAAATGGCACAATCACTTTGGAAGACAGTTTGACAGTTTCTTACAAAATCAAACACACTCTTGCCATATAATCCAGCAATCGTAGTCCCTGATATTTACTCAGGTGAGTTGAAAATCTATGTCTACACAACAACGTGCACACAGATATTTACAGCAGCTTTATTCTCAATGGCCAAAACTTGGAAGGAAATCAAGATATCTTTCAGTAAATGAATGGACAAATAAACTGGTTCGTCTGTACACTAGAATATTATTCAGTACTAGAAAGAAATGAGTTATCAAGCCACAAAGAGACATGGGAAAACCCAAAAGCATATTACTAATGAAAGAAATCAATCTGAAAATGCTATATATTGTACAGTTCCAACTCTATGATGTTCTGGGAAAGGCAACATTTTAGAGACCATACAAGGATTAGTGGTTGGCAGGAATTAGGGAGGAGAGGAAGATGAATAGGTAGAGCACAGAGGATTTGTAGGCAGTGAAACTGTTTCATCTACTCCTACAGTGGTGGATATAGAAACGTTTCATTACACATTTGTGTCATGACCAATAGGATGTACACCACCAAGAGAGAACCCTAATGTAAATTACGGACTTTAGGTGATAATGATGTGTCAGTGTGTGTTCATACAACAGATGTAATATTTAGATATCGATACCGGGGAGGCTGTGTATATGTGGGGGTATGTGTAGGGTATATGGGAAATCTCTGTACTTTCTGCTCAATATTGCTGTGAACTTAAAACTGCTCTAAAAAAATGAAGTCTATAAAAAAGAAGATACATGAGGAGAAATACAACTTCCCATTTGGATGATTTTACCAAATGATAAGCGACAGTGACAGCCACAGATAAAGGGGATGCAGAGGTCCAAAAAATTACCAGCTCCAGCGTTTTGCCTATGCTGCGTCTAGCAGAGTAGACCGGGAGGTGGTCAGCAGATGCAGAAGGTGGACTGCAACTCCCGGACGCTTTGAGAGAAGTAGGGAAAGTCATTCGTTTGTTTTACTATCTGCCATACATTGCGGCCTAACCAGATTAAGAGGATGGAAAAAAGAACAAGAACAAAAACAGATGATAAGAAAAATTGGGTGAGGCTGACTAGCACAGTTGCTTGGGTGTGTGAGAGGACTGGATCTCCCCTTTTGTCTGTAGGGTCTGGAGGTTGGCTCGGGGAGCTCCTGTTCTTGAATATCCCCTGAAAAAGTACTCCTCCTGCCTTGATGACATGTGCCCTGGAGGAGTTTCTGGAAGAGATATGTAATAGCCTCTAATGATTTCTGAAGGAAATTAGACAGTGTTGCCAAAAACATCAGAGGACTAATAGTGTGGCAGTCTAAGTAGAAGGGTAAGGAATTGAGAACCAAAGAAGGAACTGAAATATCCTACTGGTTAAGGAAATCTAAGTCTGGGGCTGTGTCTGTGGGTTTCCAGGTAGCTATGTTATTTCTCAAATGACTATGATGAATTACTCCTATACTCTAGAGAAGCCACATTGCACTGTCCACATGAGTCAAACTTCCTTTAAAAACCCTGGCCCCAGATTCCCAGACACCTAGTGTCTTAGTGAAGATGAGCAGGAAGTTTAATTTGTATGCAGGGATTAACAATTTTCCCATTTTCTGTGTGGCATCTTGCTGATGTCCTTTTTTTTTTTTTCTTTTGTAAGTCATGTGGAAAGCAGTTTCAAGTATTTCTTAAAACAGGTAAGCCACTGCTTTGGGATGGAAGTGTTCCTTTATGTATTATTTATTTGGAAGAAAATTTGCCTGTCCTAACTAGATTGCAAACTGGCACATAATATAAATTTATTGGGGGTTAGAGGTATGTCTTTTACAACCTATGTCCCCACAGAACCTAGCACAGAGCTCTGTACATTGTCAGCACTTAACAAATATTTGCTCAATCAATGTGCAAAGGAATTAATACCAAACCTCAGTGAAGTTGGAAAAGACCCTGAGTGATCAGTGTACTTCCCCATCTGGAATGAGGTAAACAGACACGTGCACATGAAGGATTCTTTCTTCCTGGATTTGCTTTTAATATCGGAACAACAGTGTCAGTCCCTCATTCTTGAGGATCTATGGGGAATTGGCATTCACAAGCCAAGTTCCAATTTACAGAGTGCTCCAAAACAGCTTGACATGGAGAAACTCTGTAAGGATGAAAGCATATCACTTATCAAAGGCTTTCAGCAGTGAAGTCCGGCATTCAGAACAGCCCTTATTAAGTAACCATACAGGCAAGGCAACATAGGAGATTCAAGCAAAAATAAAATGCGAAGAGATCAAAATCATGCTTTCTAAGAATTTATATTCCCAAATTGACATACAGATCTCATTAGACACACAGCTATTCCTTTTCCGATAAAGTCAGGGAATATAAGGCTAAACCAAGAGACTTTCTCAGTTTAATGGTTGGGCAAAGCGGGAGATTCTGAAAGGTCAAGGGGACAAAATGAAAATACTCTACACACAGGTATGGTTAAAAAATTCACAGCGTGAACCAGCAGTTCGTTTTTCCTTTTGACTTGTGTAACCTGTGACTGATGACTGGTTAGTGACTAAGCAAGCCTAGAACACATGTAAGGGAATTATGATTATTTCTTATCAACAGCGATAATCATGGCAGTGTAATAGTAATGAAGTGTGCTGTGTGTTGGCACAACTCTAACTGAAAGTAGTATTTCTACAAATGGATGTTGGGATTACTTTTAGCACATTCGCTACCTGTAAGCAAGACTTTGGCCCTCTTCACTCCACATGTTTACCGGGTAAAACTATACACAGTGTACGAGGTACTGGACGTAAAGAAATCAAAGACCAATCAACCGCCTTGTGGAAGGGGGCGTTTTTTAAACGCCAACACAACCTAAGTAAGGGAAGCTGCGAAATTCAATTTTACAATGGTTTTTTTTTCCCCTGAAAAGATAATACATATATTGCTTCGCCTTCTTGATTTCCTGCTCCCCCCCCCAATCTCACTTCACCACAACAGGGGTCAAATAGACCCATGGTTCAGAGAAGATGACGTCATGGTTTTCAACACGATGGTATTTTTTACAAAGAACCTTACATGATGTAAGCCACAAGGCTCAAGTTTGCTCTAAGACTGTATGTTGGAGACTATAATTTTATATGCGTTTTTCTTGATACATTTTGATTATTTAATTCAGTATAACAGAACCTAAGGGCTACACAGTATTTATAATACCTCCTAATTGAGCCTCATAAAATTTTACATTAAATTTTTTAACATAACATGTTGCAGCTGAATTGAGATATTATGGACTGAGATAGAGCACAGATTTGCTTAGCAAGCACTGTCAGATAGATTTTGCCTTATTTATTCTCAATATCACTTTATTGTTCTATTCTAGTTAAGTCTTAAAATAACTGTTTTCTATCTTAGAAGTAACACAGCAGAAAACTTAGAAAACAAATACAAACTCAAAGGAAGCAGGTATATAAGTCACCCGAAATCCTGCCCTGCTGAGACAGGCTCTGCTGTGTTTGGCAAGGTTTTACAATGGTTTGCTTTTTTTTTTTTTTTAACGTATATTTATTGTATGTTGCTTGACAATTCTGTATACATTATACTTATAACTTCGCACTTATTTTTCTCACTTAACAGCATATCGGGTTGGATTTCTCATGTCAACAAAGATTCTATTTAATGCCTGCATAGCATCCAAGTGTGTAATTCTTAAAGTGCTACATGCTGCCTTGCCGTGGTCCAGTGGAAATAGAGCCCCTCAGGCCAAGATTTCATGCAGACCAAGAAGCCATTCTTTGCATTCTCAGTAGAGGGTCCTCCCCTTCGGAATGTGGGGCTTGTGATGCCGAGTGTGTCCTTGACCTTCTGGGCAGGATTCAGAGCTCTTCTATTTTCTCAGGCTTCTGCCTGATAAGGGTGATCAAACAGCAAGATTCAAGATTTATTACTCTGGAATCTAGTTTATTTGCAGTTGTTTAGAGCTTTCATTTGTGCTCTGATCCCTTTATTCAGTTGCTGCCTTATTTTAGAGACTCACCAACTGAAAAACAATACCAATCAGCAAAACCAAAAGGCTTTAGTTTGCACCCTGTATGCAATTCTGAATCAGTTGCTTTTCTTTTGTATTGTTTCTCTTCCCATACCATTGCTACTACAGTGATCAGTATTTCATATTAGCCTAGTGCTTGATTTCTGTTAAATGCATCCAAAATATGTACCTTGTTAAAAATATAAAGCAAATGGAACATTTATTTTGAAACCTGGCTGCAAAGAGTACATGCATAGATGTATATATCTATATCTATCATATTTATATATATATATATATAATTTTTAACAATGCAAATTCAGTTTGTAAACTTTACCTCTCAAACGTATCCGTTAATAATTCCTGAAGTCATTAGCAAGGTGATTTGACACCTTGCATTTTGGAGTGTAGATTTTAGAAGTCCTAGAAAAGCCTAGATAACTGAAAACAATACATTATTTTCAAACCATGACATAAAATAATAGCAATAACAGTAGCAGTTATCACATTCATACCAAGCCTGCTCTAGCCGAGCATTTCTCATATTTCATTTTGTTAACTTCTCAAAACCACTATAAAAGACAAATGCTATGGGGGCGCCTGGCTGGCTCGGTCAGTGGAGCATCTGACTTGATCTTGGGGTTGTGAGTTCAAGCCCTGTGTTAGGTGTAGAGATTACTTAAAAATAAAATCTTAAAAAAAAAAAAAAAGGCAAGTGCTATTATAAGCCCCATTACACAGATGAGGAAAATACAAGAATTTCTTAAAAGCCTAATTTTCGGCCATTTTTGCTACTTTTCTCCTCTAAGAAACTCAGTATGAATCTTAATGCTGATTGTCCCTCTGTCAAAGCTAACAGTGCTATTATTAATAGTAATATGAGTTGGGGCGCCTGGGTGGCTCAGTTGGTTAAGCATCTGCCTTTGGCTGATGCTGGAGTCCTGTAGTCATGATCCTGGAGTCCTGGGATGGAGCCCCAAGCCAGGCTTCCTGCTCAGTGGGGAGTCTGCTTCTCCCTCTCCCCGCCCATTCCCCTGCTCATGCTCTCTCTTGCTCTCTTTCTCAAATAAATAAATAAAATCTTTTAAAAAATAGTAATATAAGTCAGCATTGAGTGTCTACCACGAGGAAGGTACTTTATAGACATTATTGCTGATCTTCATGTGATAGGTTGTATCTGTAGCCACGATAACACCTCCCTTCCTTCCACATGCTCTTCTGCATTGACCTTGCCATTCCCCTATCAAGAGAACTCGATTTCTCCATCCTCTTCAACGTCTGTGGGTCCTGTGACCTTTGACCAAGAGAATATGGCAGAAGTGACGCTACCAGTTTCAAGACCCAGGCCTTAAGAGCCTAGCTGCTTCCTGTCTGTCAGAATACTTGTAGCTGGAAGTCAGTCACTATTTAAGAAGTATGACTGCCTTGGGGCCACCATGCTGTGAGAAGCTCAAGCTTCAGAGGCCCCAGTGTAAGGGTCAGCAAACTATGGCCCATTGGCCAGATCTAGCCCACCTCCTCTTTCGTATGGCCTTTGAGCTAAGAATGGTTTTTACATTTTTTAATGGTCAGGGGAAAAAAATCAAAAGAATATTTTGTGATATGTAAAATGTATATGAAGTTTAAATTTCTATGTCATAAAGTTTTATTGAAACACAGCCATGCTCATTTGCTCACATTATCGTCTATAGTTCGTTTCATGCGACAATGGCAGAGTTGAATGGTTGTGACAGAAATCATGTGACTCTCAAAGCCTAAAATATTCACTCTCTGGCCCTTTATAGGAAAAGTTTGCCTACTTTCCACCCTAGAGGATGAGAGGGCAAGACCAGGAAGTACTAAGGCACTGATCCCTATGAGTGCATACTTAGGCCATGCACTCAGACCTCCAGCCCCAGCCAACTCAACTGATGCCTCGTGGAAGAGACAAATTGCCCATCTGAGCCCTCCCCAGATTCCTGAACTGCAATATCGAAATCAAAATAAATGGCTCTTTTCAGGCACCAAGTTTTGAATGGTTTTTTGCTTAGCAGTTGATAACTGAAACACCTCACAATCTAATCCTATTAAAATAGATATTATCCAAATATTTAGATGAGGAAACAGGCTCAGAAAAAGTAAATAACTCCTTCAAGGTCACACTGCTGGTAAATAGGGAACTGGGATTTCAAGCCAGGTCATTTCGCTTCCCAAGCTTTATTTATGACA
This sequence comes from Ailuropoda melanoleuca, assembly GCF_002007445.2. Taxonomy (NCBI): domain Eukaryota; kingdom Metazoa; phylum Chordata; class Mammalia; order Carnivora; family Ursidae; genus Ailuropoda; species Ailuropoda melanoleuca. The sequence continues at coordinate 91,699 of NC_048223.1, forward strand.
CAACTAACCCTATAATGTTCACCTTTTTCTCTATTGCTATACACATGTGTGTCATGCCCCACGGGCATCTTCATTCATTCAAGAAATGTTTTTTGAGAATTGTTACCTGCACTAAGCTCTGTGGGGAAACAGACGAATTCAGATAGAATCTGAAATTTTTACTTAATTTTTTACTTAGCTCCGAAGACCAAGGGTAATAATAGTATGAAGATATATGAAATATTTCAAATTCAAATTCAGCGCATTTATTCTGAAGCTCATGGCCAGCAGAATCCCATTCCAGGGAATTAAACTTTCAGAAACGCTCTGTATTGATCTTAATGTCACAGTTTTAAGACTTTTTTTTAAAGAGTAAGTCAGCAGTCAGTCCCTAGATGACTTAAAAGCTCATTTCACCTACCCACAAGGTTAGTTACTGTTAGCTGGTTTTTTTTTTCTTTTTAATTTCAGATTAACCATCTTCTTTCATGTTCAAAACATATGTAACCACACCTGAATAGAAGTTACCCAGCTGGAGACCATTAGGATTGAAAAGCAATGAAAAGCAGGAAGCAAGAAGCCCTAGTGAAAGTTATTCTGAGGGACCGGGGTAAGGAACGAGAGAGAAGTGCTGTGGGACATTCCAAGTTGCCAGTCTTTCCCTGAGGTCTGGAGTAGAGATGCATCGCTCATTGAAGTGAAGACTGTGAGCTGGGAGACACGCTAAGAAGACTGAGCCCACCGTGCGGGCAAAAGCCATTTCCTTGCTTATCAAGAGCTTCTTTACTCCCCTACTTAAGTGTTGGCTTCCTCAGGGCAGAAATGAGACACACAGTCAGTGGTGTGTGGAACTGGCTTATACCAGTTTACAAGAGCTATTCAATTTTCAGAAATTTTTGTGAGCCAACTGATTAATCTTCGGTAGCTTGAAATCAGTCATAGGAGGAGTATTTATACCATGGAAATTGGCAAATGCTACAAATCAGGGCTTCCCCCCCACACCCCTGCCAGAAAGTGAGTTTACCAGCGTGTCACGACGACACGGTCAAGTATAGGGATTAACAAGTAGTCAGCAACCCTCTCCATATGGAGTTTATAACAAAATATGAGTTTATAACAAAATCGATACAATTATGCTTTAAATCATTTTTAGTGACATGAGAAAAAAAAGCTGGAATCAAAACTTTATCCCTAGTATGGTCTCGAGTATTAAAAAATATTAGAAAATAGATCAATATGTTCACAGTGATTATCATTGGGTTGTGGATTTATAGGGGATTTTTGTCTTATTCATTATAATTGTATCCTTTGAGTCTTCTACTAGAAGAAGCTGTTAATATTTTATTGTAATACAAAAATTAAAAAATGATACACCTGCATATCAACACTTTTATTTTGTATACAGCGGGAACTGAGGAAAGGGGTACAGGAAGAAGGAATGAAAGAGGAGGGCTTTCCCTTCCTCCCTCGTTCAGTCCTGTGAGAATGGAGGTGAAGGCTAACCACCACAATGTGATGGGGACCAGGGTTCTGTTAGGAGTGGAGGTGGTACCAGGCAGAGAAGCAGAAGGACAGATGAATAGAGAAAGGCAGCAAATGTCTCAGAAGGAACCCTAGACTTAGAAAGAGCCAGAAGTTCTATTTCTCCATGCTAAGTCCCATGATGGTGATTTAAATTCTTCGGCATCAATGTCTTTGTCTCTAAAGTAAGTAGGTTACATTAGAATGACCCAGAAATTTCTGAATGTTCTATGTGATATTCCTCTTGAGGACAGCCAGCTTCCAAGGTAGACCTGGGACACCATGCAGCTCATCTGACAAAGGAAAGGGAGTGCCAAGTAGACTCTGGAAGAGGAATGTTTACTGAAGAAGAAAGTGAATTTTGGCAAGGTGGCTATTGGAAAGTGTCATTTATCGGTGCTGCGAGAAGAAAACTTTGTCCCCGGGGGTGCCTGGGTGACTCAGTTGTTAAGCGCCTGCCTTCTGCTCAGGTCATGATTCCGGGGTCCTGGGATGGAGCCCTGCATCTCCTCCCTCTCCTTCTGCCTGCCGCTCCCCCCAGCTTGTGCTCTCTCTCTCTCTCTCTGTCAAATATATAAATAAAAATCCTTTTAAGAAAAGAAGAAGAAAACTTTGTCTCCAACTCAAAAAAAAAAAAAAAACTCTTGAAGGTATTATCCAAGGGATGTTGGGAACAAAAATAAGATTGCAATTTTATTTTACACACAGATGGAAAACTTTAGCTTTCGCAGGTACATTTCTAACTTCTACAAAGCACTTTTGAATGTGGTCTTCATGACAAGATCCCTGATTGTGTGTTATGAGAAAATCAGGGATCTTCTAATATATGCTATTGGTTTCCTGGAACTCAATAGTTTCCATCGTGCAGTACTTTAGACACCTCTCTTAAAAATCTGGATCTTTTCTAGGATCATATTATAAAATAGACAAGTCTTCATAATACAGTAGAATATTCACTCGTTGTAATCTCTGATACTAGTTCAGTTAGATGGAGATAGAAACTAATAGTTCAACGTATTACTTTATATGTGGGTTCTAATTATCTATGCAAAGTTACTGCTTATTTCTACAGATTGTTTTATGTCTGTTCTAGCTATTCTCAATCATCTTTGAAGAAAAAATCCCCCTGATGTGATAAGATATGATGGTTCCAGCCAAGATATTTAGTAGGTTTTTATCTTTTCATAAAACTTGATTCAAGATGTGCCATGTGCATGCCTTCTCAAGGAGCATTGTGGTTTTTAAAAATCATCAGTGAGCAGCTCTCATATACATATATGAAGTGGGAGCTAGTTGGTTCTTTCTCTTAGTTTTAATTGTATTTTCGAAACACTATAAGAAAAACATCAATATTGCTTGCCACTGAGTTCTTCTCCAAACAGCCCTGGATTAGTCTAGCTTCCCCAAGGCCATGGCCTTCTGTGCTATGTGGAGCTGGGTGTCGAGGACATGGACACATCTGTAACCAAACCAGTGAGCCACAGTGGGAGCTGAGATCCATTTCTCTGGAATGAGAGCCTCTCATTCCTTTGTTCTTGATATTTCCTGGCAATGTGTCCACAAGCACATGTTATTAACAGATGGTGGAAGGCATAATTGGGATTTTTATCATAACATATCCTCTATGCTTCCATCATGCACCAAGAAGCAGAGATGTATGGGCTAGTTAACTCTATCACAGCAGGATTAAAAACATCGACTTCAAACCTCCAAAGGCTCTTATGACAGGCTTGACCGCTCAGTTAGATGTGGTTTTCCATCAGAAGTTCAGAGCTCACTTCGGCAGACTCGTTTGTATCAGATTCTTTTTAAGATCAGCAGTTACTATGAGAAAGATTGGTTTCCCCAGAGCTGAGTTGATCCAGTAAGTCGAGGCATCCATCTGTGCTGCAGAGCTGGAACCTACGAGATTGGCAGAGAGCCCTGAACTTTGTATGGACAACTGCGCCTCAAAACCCACACAGATGAAAAGGTCTCCTTTGCTTAAACCCATAGTTATGTGCTGAGCAAGTTAAAAAAAAAAAAAAAAAGAAAGAAAATGCAGGAGCTAGTATGGAAAAGAACTGATCCAAGGAAGCTGTGAGGATTAATTTCAATTTCTTGTTATTGATGTGTTCAAATCTAGCATGTGCCTTCTTAGTTCAAAATCAAGATTGTCGAGGTCTGCTCTATAAAAGCATATATACAGTGCACATTTCCTTAGAGAAAGTTAATTCCTTCACGATTTATGGGTCTCTAAAGACGTACTGTCCATGATGTTCGGAAGTCTCTTGTGCATTTATGTGGCTTGCATCATCCAAAGAATTTGAGGGGTTTTGTTAAAAGTATCTGCTGGTTGGGAATATTCCACATTTCATCCAAGATGATTAAAATTGCAAGACTGTCCTCTGGCAGTTGCCTGAGCATTGCAATCAGTGAAGTTTATATTTGGAGGTCAGTAGCATAGAGAGAGAAGTACCTCAAAAGGCTGGAAATCTAAGATGGCAGTGGTTATGCTTGGCACAGTTTCTGGAATCAGGCGGCTTGGTTCAAATCTGAGTCTCTCTCCTATCAGCTAAGTGACATTGATCAAGACACTATACTTTTTTTTTTTAAGATTTTATTTATTTATTGGACAGAGAGAGAGACAGCCAGCGAGAGAGGGAACACAAGCAGGGGGAGTGGGAGAGGAAGAAGCAGGCTCCTAGCGGAGGAGCCTGATATGGGGCTCATCCCAGGACTCTGGGATCACGCCCTGAGCCGAAGGCAGACGCTTAACGACTGAGCCACCCAGGTGCCCCAAGACACTATACTTTTTAAGCCTTGCTTTCCTTATTTGGAAGTGGGCATGAAAATATTACCTATCTCACAGGGTTATTGTGAAAATTAAATGAAATAATATATGAAAAGTACTTAACATCGTGCCTGATGCATAGAATGTGCTCAATAAACCCTAGCTGTTATAATTCATACAGTGATAAACAGGGTCAGGTGCATAATCTTCAGGCACCAAGGCAAAGTGAAAATGTGGGGCCACTTACTCAAAAAGTAAGAAAAAAGTACTGTTGGAAGTATGAAAATATATACCTTTTTTCTTTTATCCCATGCCCTCTCTCTCAACTTGTCATATTGTTGTTGTGTTTAACTAATAGATTTTATTTTTTAGAGGAATTTTGGGTTTGTAGAAAAATCAAGCAGAAAGTACAGAGTTTCTATATACCCCTTGTCCCAATCCCTAGCTTCCCCTTTTATTAATATCTTGCATTAGTGTGGTACATTTATTTCAATTGACAAACCAGTATTGATACATAATTCTGTGTCCATAATTCACATTAGAGTTCACTCTAATATTTGTCCACTCATTTGTATAATTATCTAGGAGTGCAATTGCTGGATCATTTTTTTAAAGATTTTATTTATTTATTTAAGAGAAAGAGAGAGAGAGAGCACACACAAGCAGATGGAGGGGAAGAGGGAGAAACAGACTCACTGCTGAGCACCCCGGGGTCATGACCTGAGCCGAAGGCAGACGCTTCACCGACTGAGCCACTCAGGCGCCCCTTGCTGGATCATTTTATAAGACTATGTTATTAGCCTTTGTAAGAAACTGTCAAACTGTCTTCAAAAGCGGCTGAACTATTTTGCATTTCCGCCAGCAATAAAAGAGAGTTCCTGTTGCTCTTACATGCTTGCCAGCATTTCATGTTGTTAGTGGTTTGGATTTTAGCCATTCCAATAGATATGCAGTGGTATCTCACGGTTTTAATTTAGGATTCACTGATATATGATGCTGAGCATTTTTTCATATGCTTCTTTTCCATTTGCATGTCATTGGTGAGGTGTCTGTTCAGATCTTATGCCCACTTCTTAATTAGGTTGTTTGTTTTCTTATTGTTGAGTTTTAAGAATTCTTTGTATATTTTGGACACAAATCCTTTCTCAGATATGTCTTTTGCAAATATTTCCTCCTAGTCTGTGGCTTGTCTTCTCATTCTCTTAGTGGTGTCTTTTACATAGCAGAAGTTTCTATTTTTTTTTTAAAGATTTTATTTATTTATTTGACAGAGATAGAGACAGCCAGCGAGAGAGGGAACACAAGCAGGGGGAGTGGGAGAGGAAGAAGCAGGCTCATAGCAGAGGAGCCTGATGTGGGGCTCGATCCCATAACGCTGGGATCACGCCCTGAGCCGAAGGCAGACGCTCAACCGCTGTGCCACCCAGGCGCCCCAGAAGTTTCTAATTTTAATGGAATTTAATTGATCGATTTTTTTTCTTTTACGCATCATGCTTTTGGTGTTGTATCTTAAAAATTCATTGCTGAACCCGAGGTCACCTAGTGTGAAATAATAAAAGCTATTTGTATTGGTCTCTGTCCCCATTCTTGACACAGAGCTCCTAAAACTCATGTAATTTCCTAAGTTATAAGAAAGAACACGAGGAGCAGCTTTTGTTCTAATATTTGATCTTTGATTAGAGCTCCTAAATCCCTTGGCATTTCCTGGGTAATAGGAGTCTCTTTTGTTCTAATGAGGCAACTCTTGGTTGGCTCCTGCACTTGTTTCAGGATGGAGGCTGGTCGCCAGAAAGACCAAGCCACGATTAGAAGTTTAGAACTTTCAGTCCCATCCCGCATCCTGCAGGAAGCAGAGGCCCTGGAGATTGAGTTAATGATTGGTCATACCTACAAAATGAAGCCTCCATAATAATCCCCCAAGTATGGGGTTTGGAGAACTTCTGGGTTGGTGAACGCATCCATGTGCTGGGACAGTACTGCCTCCCAGCTCCAGGAGGACAGAAGTTCCTGTGCTCAGGACCCTTTCGTATACCTTGCCCCACTCTTCTCTTCTATCTGGGCATACAGCTGTATCCTTTATTATATCCCTTATGATAAACCAGTAAATGCAAGTAGGTGTTTCCCTGGGTTCTGTGAGCCATTCTAGCAAATTATTGAACCCAAATCAGGGATTGTAGGAACCTCAATTTATAGCTGGTCAATCAGAAACACGGGTGACAACCTGGGACTTTTGGTTAAATAGTGTCAAAATCGAGTTTATATGTGGGAGGGACATCAGCTGCTGTCAGAGAATTGCTGGAGGTATGGAAAACCCACACATCTGGTGTGAGAAGTGAAGTGCATTGCAGTAGGAGTGTGAGAATAAAGGAGAAAGTAGGGGAGATTTTCCATACACCTATATTTCCTACTACATTATCTTCTAGAAGTTCCATAGTTTTATATTTTGCGTTTAGGTCTATGATCCATTTTGAGTTAATTTTTGTGAAGGTATAAGGTCAAAGTCTAGATTTTTTTTTTTTTTTTTGCGTATGAATGTCCAGGTGTTCTAGTAGTACTTATTGAAAAAATTATTTTTTTAAAAGATTTTATTTATTTATTTGACAGAGAGAGAGAGACAGCCAGCGAGAGAGGGAACATAGGCAGGGGTAGTGGGAGAGGAAGAAGCAGGCTCCCAGTGTAGGAGCCCGATGTGGGGCTCGATCCCAGGACCCCAGGATCACGCCCTGAGCCGAAGGCAGACGCTTAATGACTGAGCCACCCAGGCGCCCCTGAAAAGACCATCTTTTATTCAGTGAATTACTTTAGCTCTGTCAAGGATCAGTTAACTATATTCACGTGGGTCTATTTCTGCACTCCTTACTCTGTTCCATTTTACTACTTGTCTATTCTTTCACCAATACCTTATTGTTTGATAAGTAGCGTTACAGCAACTCTTTAAGTTGTATGGTGCCAGTCCTCCGACTTCGTTCTTCTTCTGTGTTATGTTGGCTACTCGAGGTCTTTTGCCTCTCTGTATAAACTTAAGAATCAGTTTGTCAATCACCACAAGATAACTTGCTAGCACTTTTACTGATAGTGTGTTGAATCTATAGATCAAGTTAGGAAGAACTGATATCTTAACAACGTGAGCCTTCTCATCCATGAACATGGAATTAGTCTCCATTTACTCGGATCTACTATGATTTCTTTCATTAGAGTTTTTTAGTTTCCCTCATATAGATCTTATACATATTTTATTAGATTTATACCTAAGTATTTCATGTCGTAGTATTTACATGCTATCTAACGCTGTTCTAAGAAAAGTTAAAATTTTATCATGAATTTTACCATTCATTTTATATCGTGCAAAGCCAGTTTTAAATGCAAATATAAGAACACTTAATGCATACGTAGAATCACGAAAATGATACAATTTGTATTTCATAGATTGTCCATGCATATGTATTTCATTCTTGCCAGAAACAGTGGCAAAGTACAAAATTAGCTCAACTGCTTTAATTGCACTTCTTGATGCTCACACATTCCATGAACACTTTCTGCCTTCAGCTTACTCCTGAGCAAGAAATGACTGCAAGGAGAAAGACTCATTGGTTGCCCTATCTTTCCCTTTCCTTCTCTGTCATCATTTTCAGCATAAGTGGTCGGCTAACAGAGAAATGATATGAATAACAAAAAATATGTTAGCATTCTTTGATCGTTCATGTATCTTAGAGTGCCATTGTCTTCTTTCTGAGTTTGAAGCAAGTTCTAGTTTGAATAGAAAGCTTGGCCTCTCAGAGCTGTCAGCACTCCTGCTTATGTCATAGACATAACACACTTGCTTTGTACTTACATGGGTCTTGCTATACTCCCGGGCACTGTGGGTTCACTTGCATTCTGTACCAGTGGGCATCTTGAATGCAACGGAAATGGGGTGGTGAAGAACAGCAGTGAACATGCATTGTCCATGTATCTCTTCTGCTTATGTGCACCCGTTGGACTTCCTTTACAAAATACAAGTTCAAAGATGAAATGATAAAGAATTTTGAACCAGGTTGCCTGCTTTCTTATTGCTGAGTTGCACAGGATATATGTCCCTGAAGCCAGCCCTGCTGATAACTAAGAAGCAGTGGAGAGACGTGGCAGAGCAGCTGGTCATAGAGGAATTTTAACTAATTAGGGAATAAAGAAGGCTTCTACTGGAAAAGGCATAAAGTTCATATCTGGTTCAAAAAACTAGGCTTCCAAAATGTAAAGTGACTGGCCAGGGTCACACATGCATGTAGTAGGATGGGAACTTTGATTTAAGCAGCATTGTTGAAATTCATTATGTGATACTATTTCAGACTTCCTATTCACTGGATTTCAGGTCCCCTGGCTTCCAAATTTTATTGAACTTGACTTGATACTTCTGGAAATATATAGATTTACATACTGGGAGTCCAAGCTGAAACCCAAAGTAGCTATGACTGTTATAGACAGAGCAATATCTGAATCAGGACTAGTTGTAATGATAGATTTTTAGTATTAAGTACCAGTCTGCTAGAAAACAGAAAAAGAAGCCTATTTCTTCATGGAAGAGAAAAGTATCTGGTTTGTGTATGTTCTTGTCAACAGTTTTAGCCATCTGACCCAAGCTCAGATTCAGAGAGAATATGAGATTCAAAAGAGACCTCAGAGATAAACTTATCCAGTGGTTTTTAAACTGTGCTCTGTGGAAACCAAGGATTCCACAGAAGTGCTTTAGGGGATCCACAAACATTTGACTGAATTTATTTGTAGCTATTTCGAAAACTGAGTTAGAGAATCATGCTACTCAAATGTGTTCTAGGTCAAAGTTTGAAGCAATAGAGATCATAGACTGTGATCTTATCAATTGTCTCATGAAGAAATGTTACACATTTCAATTTATAAATAAATTAGGTATGCCCCTCCTATCTGGTCTTTGTACTGGGGAGCCATGTGAGACTTTATTTTATTGAAGGGTTCCCTTACACAAAAGTAAAGTTTGAAAAACATTGATCTGGCCATCCTCTTACATGTAAACCTCTTAGAACAGTGGCTGAATTCAAAATAGGTGCTCAACAAATATTAGCTATTATTATTTCCTACAGATGGAGAGATTGAGTCCCATGTTGACCAAGTGGCTTGTACAACACATCCTGATACTTAGCAGCAAAGCCAGAATTCCTGTGTGCTAATTCCTAGATCATTTCTCTTTTCATTCTATTGCAGTTGCCTCCAGATCCAATCCCACCCCCAACATAGCAGCTAAAATTTTTTTTTAAAGATTATTTATTTATTTATTTGTTGGAGAGAGAGAGGGAGGGAAGGAGAGAGAGCATGAGCAGGGGGAGTGGCAGGCAGAGGCAGAGGGAGAAGCAGGCTCCCCGCTGAGCAAGGAGCCTGATGTGGGACTGTATCCCAGGACCCTGGGATCATGACCTGAGCGGAAGGCAGACGCTTAACAGACTGAGCACCCAGGCATACCCACAGCTAAAATTTTAAATCTGGCATGCATAAACTGTCTTTACTGTTTTTTTGATTCTGCCCTCTTCTTGGTCTTGGGTCAAGCTTGAGAAATGGAGGAAGGGAAGAAGAGGAAGAGAAGGAAAAGAGGAAGAAGAATAAGAAGAGGAGGAAGAAGGAGAAGGAGAAAAAAGGGAGGGGAGGGGAGGAGAGAGACTTCTCTAAAATATAATTGTTTATCCCAAGGAAATTAAAGGATGAGTTAAAAAGAGTCCCAGGGGTACGCCTGGGTGACTCAGTCAGTTAAGCGTCGGGTTGTGATCTTGGGGTTCTGGGATCAAGCCCCACATAACGCTCCCTGCTCAGCAGGGAGTCTGCTTCTCCCTCTCCCTCTGCTCTTCCCCACCCTCCTGCTTTCTCTCTCTCAAATAAAGAAATAAAATAAAATAACAAATACAATTCTTGGGCAGCTCTTAATTAGAAAAAAAAAAAAAAGAGTCCCAGGTCCCAATCAAAATCTGAGCAAGTTATTTTATAGATCTCGGCAAACTGATTCTGAAGTTTATACGGAGAGGCAAGAGACCCAGAGTAGCCAACATAATATGGAAAGAGAACACAGAGGACTGATATTACCCAACTTCAAGACTTACCGTAAAGCAACAGGAATCAAGACAGTGTGGTGTTTGCAAGAGAATTAACAAATAGGTCAGTGGAACAGATTAGAGAGCGTAGAAATAGGCCCACATAAATACAGTCAGCTGATTTTTTACAAAGGAGCAAAGGCAATACAACGGAGCAAAGACAGTCTCTTCAACAAATGGTGCTGGAACAACTAGACACCCACACACAGAAAAAAAGAACAAGAATGTAGACACAAACCTTACACCCTTTGTAAAAATTAATTCAAAATGGATCACAGGTCTAAGATCGGGAAAATGGAAAACCCTGAGACTCCTGGAAGTTGGCATAGCAGAAAACCTAGAAGACTTTGGGTGTGACAATGAGTTTTTAGGTACACCACCGAAGACACAGTCTATGAAAGAAATAACTGAATTCATTAAAATTAAAAACTTCTGCTCTGTGAAGGGCATCATTAAGAGAATGGAAAGACAAGCCATAGACAAGAAGAAAAAAAAATTGCAAAAGGCCCATCTGATAAAGAACTGTTATTCCAAATATACAAAGAACTCTTAAAATTCAACAATAAGAAAACAGGCAACCTGGTTTAAAATGGGCCAAAGACCTTAACAGACACCTCACTAAAGAGATGGCATATATACAGATGGCAAATAAGCATATGAAAAGACACACATCACATATCATTGGGGAAATGTAAATGAAAGCAACAGTGAGAATATTAAAATAACCTACTAGAATAACCTAAATGCTGGCAAAGATGTGCGGCAACAGTAACTTACACGTTGCTAGGAAGAACGCAAAATGGAACAGCCACTCAGAGAGTTTGGTGGTCTCTTACAATACTGAACATCCTCTTACCATACAATCCAGCAAACATGCTCCTTGATATTTACCTGAAAGAGCTGAAAATTTACATCTATACAAAAACCTATACAAAGATGTTTATAGCAGCTTTATTCACAATTGCCCAAACTTGGAAGCAATCAAGATGTCCTTCAGTAAGTGAATGGATAAGTGAATTGTGGTACATCCAACAATGGAATATTATTCAACACTATAAAGAAATGCACTATTAAGCCATGAAAAGACATGGAGAAATCTTAATGCATGTTACTAAGGGAAAGGAGCCAATCTGAAAGGGCTACATACCATATGATTCCAGCTATATGATATTCTGGAAAAGGTAATACTACGGAGACAATAAAAAGGTCAGTGATTGCTGAAAAGGTGGTGGCAGTGGGATGGGGAGATGAACAGGCAGAGTACAGAGGACTTTTAGGGCAGTGCAAATACTCTGTATGAGGTCTTAAGGATAGATACATGTCATACGTTTTTCTAAACCCCTAGAATGGATAACGCCAAGAGTGAAGCCTAATGTAAACCACGGACTTTGAATGATTATGATGTGTCAGTGTAGTTCATCCTTTGTAGAAAATGTATCATTCTGGTGAGTGACATGGTACATTTTGATAATGTATCATAGGGGATATACACATGTGCTGGAGCAGGGAGTAGATAGGAAATCTCTGTACCTCCTTCTCAACTTCCTTGTAAACCTAAAAGTGCTCTAAAAAATATTGTCCTTAAAAAAGGATTAAAAAAAAAAAAAAAAAAGGCCCAGGCTGGAGAGGAGACAGAGAAGGTTGTGATGGAATTCTGCTGTCAGAAACTTAGCAACTAATCCCAGAACACTCAACCATATATATGAAGGACACTGTTGTAGTTCTACAGGCTTTCAAAAAGTTGTCTTCAGAGCTTAAAATCTGGTTGCAGAGGTAAGACAAAAACATAAGAAAAGTTAAGTAAAAAGAGACGAGTAACTTCCAAAACTAAATGGCATTAAATGAAAATCATTTACAAAAGAATTAAAACACGATCTTCTCAAGTCCTATGACATCTCAAGCTTAATAATGCTCCACCAAAAACAAAAAAACCCACACTCGCTGTCTCCCCACCCAATTCCTGACGTGAGGAGGCGGCAAAAGCAGGCACTCGGCAGCAAAGCCGCCTCGGGTTAAATCCTGACCCTCTCACCTGCCATCTGGGTGAGCCTGCGCAAGCTACCCCACTTCTTTGTGCCTTGATGCCCTCAGCTGTTCATGGGTCATCATATCCTCACCCCAAGAGCTGTGAGGACGCCATGAAAGTCACTTTGAACGGGGCCTAGCACACAGTAAGTCTTCGATACATTTTAGTAATTATCACATTGTCCACTCTTTTGTTTCTGTCATGAGAATTCAGAGTCAGAGAAATACTTACAGGGTTTTGGTGTTCCTTCCATGGGGTCACCTACGCTGTCATTTTTCTCTCTGGTACGGTCCCTGCTCTGACTTTCGGTTACTGTGTAGACCGAGACAAGGAGACATACGTCCTGTGCGGTTAAGGACTCTTCTAAGAAATCAACCAGGTGGGGAGCCTGGGTGGCTCCGTCAGTTAAGTGTCTGCCTTCCGCTCAGACCATGATCCCAGGGTCCTGCATCCCGCTCCCTGCTCAGCAGGGAGTCTGCTTCTCCCTCTCTCTCTCTGCCCCTCCCCCTGACTGTGTTCTCTCTCTCTCAAATAAATAAATATGATCCTTAAAAAAGAAAAAGAAGATATCAACCAGGGCCATGACTAAATCTGGCCTTTGAAGATGATGGCCTGTGATTTTAAGGGAGAGGGGACGGGAGGAGATACTGTTACAGTTTTGGGGTGCTACAGGAAAACCGATGGCAGTTACTGAGAACACCAGGCTGTGGGAATGAGCCTTAAAAGAAATCAGTCCTGGCTGCAGACCCTGAGAGAAAGGTTACATTTTTTTGTCATCACTCAAGGACCTTGGCTGACAGAGCAGCTGCCATCTTGAACATAGCTGACCTCTGTGCCAGAAAGAACAGAGTGCTCTGAAGACTCTCAAAACAGCAATTAAATGCTCTGATTTATTTCATTTTCTTCAACTTGTCTGTCAGAAATATTCACATGGCCTGAGCCAACTAAAAAGGGCTGGGAAAATGCAATCTGACCACGGGTCAGACTGTGGAGAGTTAGAAATACCTGGTAAAAGCTGGTGAAAATATAAATAGTTGTAGACTTGGGGTAGATTAGAGAAAAACAAAAGAACACCTCCATTTTCCAGCAACTAGAGTTCTTTGGTCCATCTTCATAATATATTCTTAATGTGGGATCCATAGACAGTGGAAATTTTCTGGGTTCAGTTGACACTAATGAGTATCCCTGACAGGGAATGAGTTTGAACAAGGCTAGAAGTGACCAGGTAATTGATTCATGATTCTGAAGATTTTCTATTTTCTACCTGCATGTTAAAGTGATTGTTACAGAGAACACAGACCGATGAAATGAATAACCCAGCAAGCAAAGCTGTCTCTAAGGGTGGATTTTGCCCCTGCTCCACAACACTTGGCTGCTTGCCGGTAGGTTTGTGGCGGTGATTTGCCCAAATTCAACCATCTCTAACCTGCTCCCCCTTGTGGTCAGCGTGAGACATTTTTAAGGTGGCTGGTTTGGGTTTCCTTCCCTTTGTGGCTTTCACTAACTTAGCACCATGTTCTGACTTAGAGATACAAACATCCACAGATAAAAACAAAACTCAAAACCAGATATTTTGATATCAGATCAAGTATTTTAACAGTAGACTTAGTCTAATGTGAACACAGGAAGAGCTAAGGAGCCAGTCCCTTGTCTCCTGATCTTTTCCTTTCCTGACTAGCCCCTCTACATTTTTCAAGAACCAGCACAGGGCCCATCCAGAAAGATGATTTCTTGCTGTCTGAGTTTTGGGCTTCACCTTGCGGCTTCCTCTGTCGAGATGCCGTCACTCTGTATGTCTGTTCACTGGGTAGTCAACTCTGTGGACTATGAATACCTCGTGGTGGGGCTGAGGGCACAGGAACTGTGTCTTGTATCTCTTTATTCCCAAGCACCTTTAGCACCAGCAATGGGATAGTTATTCAGTAAATATTTGTTGAAATAAACAAGTGGTTCTTGCCACTAAAAACTTTAGGCAAATGGTATAATGCCTCAGGTCCCAACTGTTCATTTATAGATTTAGGGACTTTGAACTTAAAGTCCCTAAAGAGCCTGTACGGCTGGCATCATTTTCTCGTCAGAATATTCTGTAAGAACCATTCCCTTTTTGACATTCAGGTTCTTTTTTGTGGGGGCTTCGGAATATCTTTTTGGTTCTCTAGGGTTGTATGCCATGTATTATGGTATGTTAATATTGGAGATGGAAATGGAAAATAGCCCTGTAATTATTAGCTAAGATGGAACTGAAGAGATTTCTTCGTGGAATCAGTAATTGTATATGAATATGTTTTTTTTCCAAAGACAAACATTGATTCCATAAAGAGATCAAAGAAATTCGTATTTATGTATTTTTCAATTTGAAGACACATAAAAAGTTCTAGAAGTATTTCTTCCCCTTGATTTGGAGCTCTCTTTGGTCAATTTTCTCAACATATCAAGTTTTAACAACATTTGACCCAAGGACCACAAAGCATTATTTAGTAAATGTTCAGTTTGTGTTCAAGACATTTGAGGATAATAAAAATGTGGAGAAAGGATTACTAAGTTTCCTCCACCAAGTTTTAAATTTCTACACTGACACAGTGAACAAACATTGAAAAATGTGTATGATTGTGATCTAAGAACATTAACAGTTTATACAGATTCTGCCATAAAACAAAACTATCCAAACTGTCCAAGATCTAGAAGACATTAGAAAGGGCCGAATACAAGTTTGGCCTTGAGACCAAAGGAGAATTCACTGTCTCATTCATCTCTGTCTTGATTTTGTGAGAATCTAGGTTTGTCTGTGGCAGATGAGTGGTGTGCTCTCAGAGTTTTAGAACTTGCGTTCTCCTGAAAGTAAGAAGCCTTCAGAAGAAGTAGGAATCTTTAGGAGAGACAATCTTTTAGAACGGTGGTAAAAAATCTTTTCGAGTTAAACTAAACCAAATTTGGAGGCCTATGGGTAAAAATGGATGTTTTTGATAAACTAACTTAGGACAGGACGAGTCTCCAGTTAGTCAGAAAATAGAATTTTGAGTGAAGAGAAGCGAAATAAACTTTTTAGATAAGAGGATCTTTGTTGTTCAGCCAGAGTTTGTTTTGTTTCGTTTTAGGAAAAGCCTCACTATTAGCTTGTAAAGGTAGATTGTTGGGTTATAAAGAAATGCAGTTTGAAATGTAAATTGGCCTCATAATGAGGCCTGTATTTACCTTTACAGCAGTCTTTCCAGGAATGTAGGTACACGTAAATCCGTGTTGACAAGATTACATTTGCTTGGGGCAGGCTAGCTGGGAAAGGTTAACGCCACTAAAATCACGAGGGTGTTTTATTTTTGCTAGATAAAGTATGTACCAAAAAAACTTTACCACATATCCAAGGATGGTACAAGGAGTGATCTCAGGTCTATTTATTTTTGCGGATGTCTAATAAGTTGAATTCATACTGTTTTTGAGCTCTAAGTTCATTAACTTTCTGATAACAAAGATCTGTTTCTATAGTAACGTGTATGTATTTCCTTTTTTTTTTTTGTTCTGTTCCTAGGAAAATAGCTGTATATTCATTTATCAGAGCCATTAGTCATTTTATTTTTTTATTTTTTTTCATTTTATTATTTTTTAAAAGATTTTATTTATTAATTTGACAGAGAGAGAGACAGCCAGCGAGAGAGGGAACACAAGCAGGGGGAGTGGGAGAGGAAGAAGCAGGCTTTCAAAAGAGGAGCCTGATGCGGGACTCGATCCCAGAAGGCGGGGATCACGCCCTGGGCGGAAGGCAGACGCTTAAGGGACTGCGCCACTCAGGCGCCCCCCCATTATTCATTTTAAAGGTGTTGGGATTTAAGAGAGCCTGGCACACAAGAGACACTCAATAAATATTTGTTGACTGACTGTTAACAGATATTAATTTGGAGGATATAATAAAAATTCTCCTTGGGTTATAACAACTTTATATGAATTATCTCAATCACAATTTTACCTAAAGTTTTCATTTTTCTTCCTTCATTTGGATTTCCTAACCTCTGAAAAATGAAAGATGATTTTAAGTCATCAAAAAAAGTCACCTGTATGACCTCAGAATCGTGTGCTGTCTGGGATCTGCTTCAAAACAAGCTGGCAGAAGGCAGGGAGGGGTGAGGGGTGAGGGTGAATGACACTGGCCATGAGTTGACAATGTTGAGGTTGAGTGATACTATTCTACTTTTCTATGTGTCTGAAAATTTTTCAATATATAGGTTTTAAAATAAAGACTGGTAAGGAGAAGATAAAGAGCTATGTGATATAGTTCCTGTGTCTTTCCCAAGTGTTCTTTCCCTTCTGGGTACCTTACTTCAAAGACAAATGGGGATGGGAGGGGCATCTCTGGGATCCAACTATTTGATAGCATTGTTTATCTCCCTAGCCCTAGGCCTCCTCTTGAGGAGATTCTGGGCGGAAAGGAAGCTTTCTGCAACCTTCCCAAGATTTATGGCCAAGCAGCCTACTTTTTAGTTCCCTTCACCTTCTTTCCTGGACTGGAGGGAAATGACCTTCAGGTTCAGCAATCCATGGGGGTGTGGCAAGGAAGGTGGTACTCGGTTGAGAATAAGATAATGTCAGCATTTTTGCCTGAGGAAGGGGCTGCAAAGATGTGTTTTCCTTTTGCCTCTAGGTACACTCTGAACAGCTCAAGTCAGTTCTTACTGATTGGCCTACATTTTCATGAATTATTTTGGTGATGAAATTGGCAACTTTTCTTAGCCTTTGAAAAAAGCAAACACGTCTAACTATATCGCTACTAGAAGAAAGGTAGGATTCTCAGGTACTGAACTAGGGTACTTTGACCAAATTGTATTGTGTCCTGTCAGCGTGGACTGCCATGGTACTGACCATCTAATTTGTGAATCTTTTTTATCATGTGCACTTTACAGGTAATATGTTTCAACAAAGGAGAGAAGAAATTCAAAGGTTGTCTTTGCTCTTGCCTTGTGAGATTTTCTCACACCCCTCCAGTCTGTTCACTTGGCTTGCATAATAATCGAACCAGTGTTGGCTTTAATCTTTTTCTCCCATTAACAAATGCTCGAATTTACATATAATACAATGAAATCCAATATATTTCTAAGAAGTCCACTCTAGACATGTAAAAGGAGTCTAATACATTTGTAACACGACAATAATGTAAAAATTGGTTTTGTTCAACTTGAAATGATTAAATATTGGTTAATAGAATTGAAAAATTTTTGGAGCTAGAAAGATTAAAAAAAAAGGCCCCTGGAGATTACTCTAGCTGAAACTTCTTACTTTATACAGCAATTACGGAGGCCCCAAAAAGCAAAGGTACTTGTTTACTGTCACAGGTGCCTTCCTAGAAAACTCAAGTTGCTTTTGCTCTCTGAAGAGCAGTTTCACAGGGCTTGACAAGAGATGCCCTGAGCACATCTGTAGTTTGAAAGTTAATGCCCTGTAGGAGCTAGAGCAGAGCAGAAAAAATGAAGTTGATATTGTCCTGGGTTTAGTTCATGTGAGACACATGTCACAGGGTCTTAAGCTTTAGGGGTCTCTGGGAGACAATGTCATGTTTCTATTATAGAAAAAAAGAAAGAAAAGTCAGCTGCGGAAGGATCCATTTCAAGAATTCAGTTAACGTGCATCTGGGAAATCAAAATATAGTCAAAGAAAATAATTACTGTTAAAGTCCTTTTTGTAGAAGTCTGCTTTTAATAATGCTTTCTTTAGAGAATAGTCACTCCAAAAAACTGAGATAATAGATTCAGCCTCAAGTCAAATATTCTCTACGCACCATACTGATAAGGGAGAAATGGGGGTGGGGGAATGTTTTTTGAAAAGAACCAGTAAATGGAAAATATATTACCAAGTGAAATGCATTCAACATTTTAGTTCCGTTGAAAGAATAAATTATGTATAAGCATCAACTTTACTCTCCTTATAAACTCTGTTATTATTTATAGCTATTTAAAGGTATTGAAAAAATAGAAAAAGGCAATTTGAAACTGTTTACATTCGCTTATCTTTTTAAAAGTTTGACTTATTCCAACCACTGCCACCACACATAAATCCAGCATGGAGCCCAAACAGGGCTTGAACTCACCACCCTGAGACCAAGACCTGAGCTGAGCTGAGAGTCAGATGCTTAACTGCCTGAGCCACTCAGGTGCCCTAACATTCTGATATTTTCTGTTTCAGTCTAATCGTTTTCATTTTTGTTTTTGTTTTTGTTTTGAGAGAGAGAAAGAGCCAGTGTGTGCACACATGCAGGCGGGGGTGGGGGTGGGCAGGAGGCAGGGTCAGAGGGAGAGGGAGAGAAAGAATCTTAAGCAGACTCCACTCTCAGAGTGGAGCCCAAAGCGGGGCTCTATCTCATGACCCTGGGATCATGACCCGAGCCGAAATCAACCTACTGAGCCACCCAGATACCCCCCTTGTTTTAACAATTCTGGTTTGTAACTCATTAAATTGATTTTACCACGAACTGAAGAATTGAGACTCTAAGTGTGAAACACAGACCTGAACAAATCACAGTGCCGGTTGGACTCTAGAATGATATGAGATTTGAGTATATTTTATTTGAAGCACACAAGTTTTGTAGAATTCAGAAGTTACCGAATTTGTCATTATTTGCTATAATGTGAAACTTCAAAGTTTTTTGTTATCACTATTTTTTGCAGTCAGTATGTGGCTCATACTGGTAAGAGATGATTTGGCATTATAACTCTTTGAAATATTATACATTTTGCAATAAAAAGAATTATTTCTTAGTTCCAGGACATCCAAGTATGAAGTTGGGCTTTGAAATAAGAGAAAATGGTCTAAGTGGAGAATTGCAGGAAGGAATTGATAACAGTCTGGAGGTAGTCAAGAGTTCTAAAAAATTGCAAAACACTCACTATGACGTTGCACCTTTACCACTGAATTTGCTTTTCCAAAGGACAGTGAACACTTCCAAAAATTTCACAATTAAGGGGTCTCAAACTTTCTCTGTCCAATGTTTCACTCAATGAATGCAAGGTCCCCCTCTGTGTTATTCCTTCATTCATAAAAATACATTTATTCACTGGGGCGCCTGGGTAGCGCAGTCGTTAAGCATCTGCCTTCGGCTCAGGGCGTGATCCTGGTGTTCCTGGATCGAGTCCCACATCGGGCTCCTCTGCTGGGAGCCTGCTTCTTCCTCTCCCACTCCCCTGCTGTGTTCCCTCTCTTGCTGGCTGTCTGTATCTCTGTCAAATAAATAAATAAAATCTTTAAATATATATATTCAATATCTACAATGTGTCCAGAAGTCCAAAAACAAGACAAATAAAAAAAACCTGTTTTCAGCATGACTACAACGCATTAAAGGACATAAAAGGTAAGCAGAAATACCCTGACACAAAGTAGGCAGTCACCCCAAGAAGCCATGAGAGCCTTCTCTGGGCTGTCTCCCTTCACAGGGAGCTCAATTCCTCCAAATGACAGCCTTTTTTTTTTTTTCTTTTAATTGAACAACTCTGGTTCTTAGGAAGTTCTTCATATTGAATTATTTTCTCAGCGACATTTATCACCAATCCTATTTCTGTCCTCAGAAGACACATAGTTTAATAAAAAACAAATTTGGAGTAAACTCAGCTTAGCGGATTAACATCAAGAAAGAATACATTCCTAAGACACTACGGAATGCTGAGAGGGGCCCATTCACTGGCATCACAGTTTGTGGGAGGGTACCTCCTGGGCTGAATCCTAAAATAGAATCAGAACCATCGTCTATTTTAGTTGACAGAGACCCTACAAAGACTACCCAGCCAACTTCTGTAATCCTTCACATAGGCAAAAAAGTTTGCAACCAAATCCACTGGAATATTTTCTAGGAAACATGATTCTGATTTCATTAAGGACATAGAGGGAAAATAGAATCCACTTTTCAGAAGTTTAACTCAGTCAGCTTTGCTGCAACAGAGGTTTTGCTCCCTGAGGCTGACATGTGATCTGGCTGAGCCCCTAAAATAACCTTAGAGATACAGAATATGTGTAGGTCCGAGCCCAAACTGAGCTCAAGTTAGGAAGAACTAATAGAAACAACTAATAAATTGTAGTCAGAATTTTTCAAGCTATTCTTCATTATTAACATACTGTATTCACAAATTTACAAAGTGTGTTCTCCAACCTACTCCCGTAAAGCCTCACAATAATCTTTGAAGAAGATATTTTTAATCCCTTATTTCATGAAAGGAAACTAAGGAAGAAAACTCTCACACACAGCAAATCAGAGCTACGGTAGGTATCGTGATTCTCTAATTTACCTCCTTGATTTTACAGAACCTGAGATATGAAAGAGTTAAGCAACATGGTAGAGTCAGGACTAGAATTTAGACTCTTACAGGATCTTTGTGCAAGGCTCTGCATCTGTTTATCAGAATCTTATTGGGGTACTTTCTAAGTCTCTTTAGGTTCCTCTAAACATTTATAAATGGAGTCATACATAGTGTTACAAACCTTTTTTTTCCCCTCACTTGGCAACGACTTGGATATCTTTCCATGTTGATCCCTATGGTGCGATCTCGTTATTTCTGAAGCAGGGAAGATCGGTGCTCTGAAGGTACACTCCAGCGCAGCGTACCCATCATTTGTGACCAGCATCAGTCTCGTTTATGCCCATGTCGTACTTACTACGACATATTTTAAAGATTTATTCCTGATCCTTTGTCTGTATTTCAAAAATAGGGCAGCTGAATCTTTCAATTCTTTTTTATTTTAAGATTTTATTTATTTATTTGAGAGAGAGAGAGAGAGAGGGAGCATGAGTAGTGGGAGGGGCAGAGGGAGAAGCAGACTCCCCACTGAGCAGGGAGAACAATGTGAGGCTGGATCCGAGGACACTGGATTCATGACTTGAGCTGAAGGCAGATGTTTAATCACCAGGAGCCACCCAGGAGCCCCTCAATCTTTCAATTCTTGAATGTAGTCAACCATATTTCTTAAAGAATCTAGAACTCAAAGGCTTGAAGTATGTGGTAGGCATGCAGATCTTCACAAAGCAAGACGGGCCATCATGTGTTTTGAGGGCAAAACTGAGGTCTTCCTATAACTGCCCGTGCCAAATACGAAAGTTGATACTTGGTAACAAGTAAATTTTGTTCTTTGATTTTCAACAAGAATTCTGACTTGGAGCACCTTCCGTGGGCATTATGATCCTTTTTACACATTTGAACTAATTTAAAGAAACCATAAGTCTTAATGATAGTCTCCAGTATTTAACAAGCTAGAATTTCTCCCTCCACATTATCTTTAGTCAAATGAGCAAAGAGTTGAGCAGCACATCCATTTGATGGAGCCATGAAATGGCTGAAAGGGCAATGATTGGATTGGTGGTAACAATGATGTCTGTCCTTTGATGGCAGAAAATGGATGAAGAAATATGCTGAAATTTTTTCTTAGTTTTCTCCCCAAGTATAGTTTTGGAAGAATGGAGATTGCAAAGTGGTAGGGTTTTTTGTTTTTACTCCTAACTTCATCATAGAAAACTTTCACCACCCTGTGAATTCTTGATGTTTTAATATTTTTCAGTTTCATGTGTTGCCAATGCTTGTGACTTGCAGGAAAATAAACAACTCCGTAGCACTTTAAATTAGAGTTGAATGATTTTGACTCAAATGTCCCTCAAGATGATAGTCACCTAGTGCTGCTGTTGAGCATTTTGGGATTGACACCACATTGGGAAGGTGAATCTTTTCTTTTGCAATAAAGGAGAAACCATAATTAACATTCGTTTCTTTTTTTCCTCCTGTTATCATCAGCTCTCCCCTCAGCCCAAATAATAGTAATAATAATGTAAAACTCAGGAGTACTGAAGGGAAGGTGTCTAGTCAGTCTGGTCAAGCAAAGAAGGAGGCTGATGCGGCTGATGGGTGGTATCATGGTTTTTTTCCCCTGGGTCCTCAATCTTCCAAGATCTCTAATAAATGGAATTTCTGTTTATTTTCCAGTGACACATTTGCTTACGGTATTATACCTGCCACCATTTGATGGTGCCCGTTAGGAAATCTAAACAAATTTACTTGCTTCCCATTTATTTCTTGCAACTTTCTCAATTTATGGGCTGGAAGAAATAGAACAAGAAACAGGAATACATTTTGAGGGCCTGAAAGTCCTTTTTTTGGTACTATATTACTGTAATATCAAGGCAAACTTTAAATTAAAACAAAATTTACACTCAAGACAGAAAACATTCTGCTCATGTCATGACAGAGAAGTATATATTGCACCACATAGGTGATGACATCACGAGTAGCTAACAAACACATCCTTTCCTGAATTGTAGGACCAACTCTGAATACGTCTCATTCCAACTTCAGCATACCAGATCACTCAATGTAGTTTAGTTCAGGTTTTCTTATTTTAGGTACTTTTATAAAAACAACAAGTATTGCTTTTGATTCTTCCCCTGCCCCCAAGACAACACACCCACAATCATATTATAAAATTGTATATGATTTTCAAATGACAGCCTAGCCCTCTCTGGAGGATCTGTTATACTACCCTCAATTTTCTCCTGTACCAATAAGCTTATTGATAACATTTCCATATCTGCTCTTGGATATTCCTTTCTTTGGTCTAAGAAACTGACTCATATTTAAATGAAAGTAAACACCCTTAACAAGGGTAATGTGTAAAGATGGTATCAGTCATTAACACCATAGCATAAATTATTGAATACAGGTAATTAAAATTTATTGTTGGGCCTCTGAGGGCCTGTGTCAGGCTCAGTGACAGGCCCCTGAGGAGCATTTGACCTTTGTCATCATTTCACTGGACAATGTTGGACAAGTTGATTCAATCTGGGGCTCGAGTTTGTCATTTGTGAATTGAAGGAATTGGATTAGATTGACATTTTTCTAAGTCTCTGGAGATTTTCAAGTTCCCCTCTGGGAAGGGAAAAGGCTCTGATCAGAGCAACTTTTGATTATCTTATTTATGTATTGGACCTTTTTTTCAATTTTGTTTTTTCGGAAGCAAGAGTTTTACAGCTAATATATTAGGAATTAACAATTTTGAAAATAACCCTACTGGATGACTTTTAGAATTTTTAAAACTGTGACTTCCGATGACTTTCAATATTTTTTAGTTTGACCCTATTTACTCTATTTACAATAGGATAGCCTCCTGAGAGGATATTTTCACAGAAGAGAGAGAAGGAAGAAAATCTGGGGCATAGGACACTTGCCAGAGGGTTTCTAGACGTTGGCCAGACTAGGGTTCAAGGTGCTTGGTATACACCTGGGCCAGTGTGGGTATGTAGGAGGTTACAGCAAAGCCTGATTTTGCCAGTTACTCGGTTTTGCCAAAGTCTAGCCCCAGGTCTCAGTAAAGCATGGGCCACCTAATTTTTGGTTGATCCTTCTGAGTGAGAGAAAAATTCCCTCTGAGAAACAGAAATCTCCACAATAGTTCACTTTGCAAATGTCATCATCTCTAGGAAGTACATTTTCTGCTGCCTTTAACAAAGGAGTTTAGAGCTTAATAATTCCACTGGCCGCATTTCAGCAAGTAACATGTAGTTTAAAAAGTAATCATAAGAAAAAATAATTTTCTATATATGAAGCTCTAAATACTAAACGTGTTATGCCTTTAGGTCTTTTCTCCCTCTCTGAACTTGGAATCTTTCTGGAGTTGTGCCAAAACAACTCTTAACAATGTCAAAATAAATTTTAGGACACTCTTTCAAACGTTCCTTAAAATATTAGGAAGTACAAAATCATTAAATAACTGATTTGACCTGACTGCAACAGAGAAAAGCTGTTGATGTTATTTCTATCATGCTCAGATAAAATCTGTTCTTGGATTAGGAGTAAGAATGGAAAAGGTTGGAGCCATCTAGGATAGGTTACCCCTGGAATCCTTTTCACTGAGGACCATGGGTTTGAGGCTTGAGAGAAGGTGCCTACCACCCCCCAGCCCATTAAACTCTGGATGCAGGATCAGAATGATAAAAGGGGCAAATTTACAAGGGCCTCAGGTGAAGCTTCCATAAAAGGTGAAGAAGATGATGGTCGATAGTTGGTCCTGGGAGTCTTAGTGCCCTCTGTTCATCATGACTGTGATAGCATGTATGGTTGGAGGTCTGAAACATGACACCCACCTTAGAGAAAATAGGGTGACATCAGTAAAGCAGGAAGCGTTCACCAGATGAGAGGGACACAGGCAAGCAAAAGTGAGAAAACAGTGATGGGCTAGCTTGGTGACTAAGGTACAGGTAAAATCAAACTATCCAAGATGTGCTTCAGTGACCTTTGAACCACGCAGCCTAGTGAGTGACTTCTGGCCAAGAACAAGCCTGGATTGTAGGTTTGTGGGAGGTGTATATCTTGTTTTTAATGTCTCTTGAGATTTCTTCTTTGACCTATTTATTATGTACAAGTGTTTTGCTTAATCTCCATGTACCTGGGGATTTCTAGTTGTCTTCCGTTACTGTTCTAACTTAATTCCTCTGTGGTCTGAGAGCAGATGGTATGACTTCAATTCTTTTAAATTGATTAAGGTGTGTTTTATGGTCCAGAATGTGGCCTGTCTTGGTGAATGTTCCATGTGAGC
Source organism: Ailuropoda melanoleuca (assembly GCF_002007445.2). NCBI lineage: Eukaryota > Metazoa > Chordata > Mammalia > Carnivora > Ursidae > Ailuropoda > Ailuropoda melanoleuca. The sequence goes on from NC_048223.1 coordinate 116,630, forward strand.
TTGAGAATGTGTATTCCGCTGCTGCTGGATGATGCAGTCTATAGATGTCAAATACACACAGTTGATTGATGGTGTTGTTGAATTCAACATGTCCTTAGTGATTTTCTGCCTACGGGATGTGTCATTTCTGATAGAAGAGCGTTGGTCCTCAACTATGATAGTAGATTCATCTATTTCTTCTTGCAATTCCAGCAGTTTTGCCTTGTGAAGCTTGAGGCTCTGTGCTAGACGCGCATACCTTAATGATTGTTATATCTTCTTGGAGAATTATGTAACACCTCTCTTAATCTGTGATAAATTTCCTTACTTTGATGTCTGCTCTGTCTGAAATTAATATAGCTACTCCTGCTTTCTTTTGATTAATACTAGCATGGGATATTTTTCTCCATCCATTAACTTTAAATCTGTATGTGTCTTTATGCTTAAGGTGGATTTCTTGCAGACAATATGTAGCTAGGTTTTGTTTCCTGATCCACTATGATTAAAAGCTAATCATAGTTTTAATTGGCCATTTAAATCATTGACATTCAAAGTGATTATTTGTAAGGTTGGATGAATAACTGTCGTATCTGCTTCTGTTTTCTTTTTATAGCCTTTATTCTTTGTCCCTATCTTTGTTCCTGCCTTTTGTAATTTTTTAAAAGATTTTATTTATTTATTTATTTATTTATTTATTTATTTATTTATTTATTTATTTCTAGCTGGGGGAGGGGCAGAGGGAGAAGGAGAGAGAATTCCAAGCCCACACTATGCTTAACAAGGAACCTGACTCAGGGCTCGATCTCACAACCCTGAGATCAGAACCCAGGCCAAAATCAAGAGTCAGTTGCTCAACTGACTAAGCTACCCACGCACCCTGTGCCTTTTGCGGTTTTTATTGAGCATTTTATATGATTCCACTTTCTGTCCTTTTCTATCATGTCAGTTATACTTCTTTTTTCCCCCTTTTTTATGGTTGCCGTAGAGTTTACAATATATATTTATAACTAATCCAAATCTACTTTCAGATATCACTATACCATTTCATAAGTATTGTGAGTACCTAATAATAATAATGATAATAATAATAATAATATTTCCTTCCTCCCATCCCTTGTATCATTGCTGTCATTCATTTCCCTTATATATAAGCATACATAAGCCGTATAAACATGATATATACATAAGCATACGTAATTGAATATATTGTTGCTATTATTATTTTGAACAAATTTTTATCTGTTAGGTCAATTAAGATTAAGAAAAATAAAAGTTTTTATTTTACCCTTATTCCTTCTTTGATGATCTACTCTTCTTTCTATAGATCCAAGTTTCTGCCCTATATTATTTTCCTTCTGTCTAAAGACTTCTTTAAGCATCCCTTGCAAGACAGGTCTAGTGGCAACAAATTCCTTTAATTTGTGTTTATCTGAGAAAGTCTCATTCACTTTTAAAAAATAATTTTGCAGGGTACAGCATTTTAGGTTGGTGGCTTTTATTTTTTCTCTCAACACTTCAAATATTGCATGGCACTTTCTTCTTGCCTTCCTGGTTTCTGAGTAGGTTGGATGTAATTCTTATCTTTTTTCTTCTACAGGTAAAGTTTTTTTCCTCTGGCTTCTCTCAAGAGTTTTTCATTATCTTTGATTATCTGTGGTTTCAAAATGATATGATTAAAGGGGCGCCTGGGTGGCACAGCGGTTAAGCGTCTGCCTTCGGCTCAGGGCGTGATCCCAGCGTTCTGGGATCGAGCCCCACATCAGGCTCTTCTGCTATGAGCCTGCTTCTTCCTCTCCCACTCCCCCTGCTTGTGTTCCCTCTCTCGCTAGCTGTCTCTATCTCTGTCGAATAAATAAATAAAAATCTTTAAAAACAAACAAACAAAAAAAAAACAAAACAAAATGATATGATTAGGTATAGATTTGGGGGCATTTATTTTGCTTGGTGTTCTCTGAACTTCCTGGATCTGTGCTGTGTGCCTGACATTAATTTGGGAGAAATTCTCAGTTTTTGAGTGCATTAATGAATTTCAATAATTTGAAATTATTATTTCAAATACTTCATTTGTTTCTTTCTCTTTTTCTTCCTTCTGATTGCTGTTATGCAAATGTTAACTTTCTGTAGTTGCCCCACAGTCCTTGGATATTCTGTTTGGCTTCTTTTCACTCTTTGTTCTCTTTGCTTTTCAGTTTTGGAGATTTCTATTGAGATTTCCTCAAGCTCAGAGATTCTTTGCTCAGCCATATCCAGTCCACTAATAAGCCTATTAAAGGCCTCTTCCTTTCTGTCACAGTGTTCTTGATCTCTAACATTCTTTTTGGTTCTTTCTTAGGATTTCCATTTCTCTGCTTACATGGCCCACCTGTTCTTGCACGCTGTCTACTCTGTCAGTTAGAACCCTTAGCATGTTAATTATAGTTCTCTTAAATTCCTAGTCTGTAACTCCAACATCTCTGCTATGTCTGGTTCTGATGCTTGCTCTGTCTCTGTCTCTTCAAATTGTGTTTTTTCCCTTTAGTATGCCTTGTAATTTTTTGTTGATAGCCAGACACAATGTATCAAGTAAAAGGAACTGCTGTAAATAGGCCTTTAGTAATGTGCTGGGGGGGAGAGGGAAATCGTTCTGTAGCCCTATGATTAGGTCTTAGTCTTTAGTCTCCAGCCTATCCCTCTGGATTCTAAACTTCACAAGTGTTTCTCAGTGTTTTTCTCTCCTTTTAGATGTGACAGAATGGCCAGAGTGAGCTGGAATTGGGTGTTTCTTTCCCCAGGTCAGTTAGGTTTTGATAGCAACACAGCAGTTTAGGCTCTTGTTAACTAATTTCCCCCGAAGGCAGGCCTTGTTAAGAAAAATAGAGTGCTCAGGCACCTGGGGGGCTCAGTTGCTTGAGCGGCTGACTTCAGCTCAGGTCACGATCTCAGGGTCCTGGGATTGAGCCTCATGTTGGGCTCCTTCTCAGTAGAGAGTCTGCTTGTACCCCTTCCCCAGATTGTGCTCTCTCTCTCTCAAATAATTAAATAAATAAAATCTTTTAAGAAAGAGACAAAGAAAAAGAGAAAGAAAGAGCTCTGACATTATTTTTAAATGATTCTTTTTCCTCTCTTCTTCCAGGAAGCAAAGGGGGTTTTTCTCTGATATATACTGTGAAACCTGGTTGAGCTCCTGGAGGTAAATCTTGCAATATTGTGGGGGCCCCTGTATGACTGGGTCCCCTGGAGTTTTTAACTCTCAGGCTTGTCCCCACTGAGCTGCCAGCAATTCATCATAGTTCAGGTTTTCCTACCCTGACACTGGTTCATATGAGTAATTTCCACTCTTGAGTCTGTTTCAATAAGCCAAGTCCCTCTGTAATTACTTGTCTGTCTCTCCAATTTTGGGTGCAGGTATCTGCCCTGTGTTCTCCCCTCTCTTATGGATCCAAGCAGATGTGTTGATTTTTCAGTCTTCAGCTTTTTACTTGTTGTTAGGACACAGAGATGACTTTCAAGCTCCTCATATGCAGAACCAGTAGTAGGTCTTGATAAATGCCAGTCGCTGAGAGAGATTTTTATTCAAGGTGGAGGAATTTAAAATATATCAGAAGAATCCAGATGCCCACTGAGTTCTAATTATGAATACTTCACTCCAACTACAAGGATCAAAACAATTGTGAAGAACTTGATTGGAGTGATCGATGGGTTGAGGACTAAGAAAAAGTCTTGTTGCTGTCACCAGATACCTAGACGAGGTGCTGTCCTTTCTTTAATCTCTGTAATCCCTCTGAGAACGGCAACCTTCATAGTGAAGGGATCTAACTTAACTCAGGCTTGGGCCTCCATAAGGCAGTATCTGTAAAACAGGTATATTTCTAGTTAGTAAAGATGCTCAGAGGATTTGCTCTCTGTACAGTTTTGTGCTATCTTTTTCTCAATAAATCCAAGGTAGGTATCCCATGCCAATTCTATTAGTTCTAACTCTCACCTATTAGTTTCCTGAATAGAAAGTGATAGAGTATGATGTTTCCTATAACATTGAGAATTTCTTTAAAAAACAAACAAACAGGGTATTCATTGTGGGAGAAAAAGTGAAAACCACGATGTATTTGTATCTTTGAATGAAACACAGCCTAAAAAATAATACAATCTTTGTATTAAGTTGATGATGCTGTGTACTGCATATCATAGTCTTTTGTTTTTTGCTTTTGTTTTTGACTTCTGCTAAGGCCTGTTAAAAAATCTACAACCCTGTGTTGAGAGAAGGCTGTGTTCTGATGGAGAATGGAAGAGATAGAGTCTGATAAAATGGGCCTGTGCCTCCAAGTATAATAGCGGTACCTTCTGATTTTGCAGTATCTCTAGTCAATGAAGCCACAAGGTGAGATCATTCGGAACATTTTATATTAACTTTGGGGAGGCAAGATAAGGGAGAGAAGCCAAACTTTAAGTACAATCAGGTTTAATCAAAATCAGGGGACCATGAACTGTTTGGGACTCAGATGGAAAAAAGGAGAACTGGAAAGTGGCTATAATAAACGAGCTCCAGTGCTGCTGCCTGTGATGGCTTCTCCTTAATAGAAAGCTCTGGTTCTCCAAGGTAGAGACTGTAAATCTCATTAGGGACCTGCCTGGAACAGGGAGTGTACTCTGACCTTTGGGAAAGGGTTTTGCCCTCTCAGAAAGCCTCACCACATCCTATGTGTACACTGGATGACTAATATTTATTGTAGAGCCATGTGATGGAACAGTGAACAAAGGTTGTCCCTGGTCACCTTGGGTCCATCCTCACAATTGCTCCTCTTGTGGAATGTGACGTATTGCTGGCCTCCCTCAGCCATTTTTGAGCCCCCAACGAATGCTATTTTATGAATACAGCTCAGAAGCTTCAGGCATGTGTTAGCGTAGCTTATCAGACATGCTGCATACTCACCCTCGCAGTTGCAAAACGATTGTCCCAATACTTCCTTTGCATTTGTGACTGCTTGCATTGGCTGTGAATGATGTCATGACACTGTTTACTTTTCCTGGTGAAGGCAAGGATCTGAGTGTGATGTGCGTGTCCATGTTGCATTAGGTAATAGGAGAAACTCTGTGCATGGATCTTGAGCCATGTTGGACTCATTTACTATGAGCCTATGATGTGGCAACTCAATGAAATTCACATCAAATGTGTGCCCTTTGTTATTTACAACTTTTTGGAAATGTCTGTTTACACTGGGTCCTTACTCCTGGACTATCTTTCTAAGTTTAGTATTCAGGCTCTACCATTAACAAGTTGTGCCTTTCCACAAACACAAGGCAAACTACTAGGCACAGTTTAAAAAGAGATTTACTGATAGAATTCTGCCTTGACAAATTTTTAAGACAAGGAAGCTTCGTTTATATTGAGAGTTGAATTGCAGGTCTTCGCAGCTCATTTCCACAAAGCAGAAAATGCCTGGAAAGAAGGCATTTGACTACGTGGTTTTAGAAAAATATTAACATATCTCATGAGCTTAGAGTAAGTTAGATACTTCTCATTTCTAGGGAGGTAGGAAAATACTCATCATAGAGTCTACCAAAAAACTGTTTAAGTCATAGAATGTATACAGTACTGTTCAGCCCGATGTCATGGAATAGACCAAATTTCAGGAGAGGTAAAATTCTATCAAAATGTCCTCAAAGTTGTTTTCTTTTCTTTTTCTTTTTTTTTGAAGTGTGATTTCACCCTGCTTTATACAAAATATATTCCAGAAATTTTGGTTGCACAGTCAACTTTTCACAATTACTTTTGTCATAAATTTGGAGGTAGAATGTTCAATAAAACATTATAGACTCCAACTAAATAAAAATTGCATTTAAGAATCCAAGGAGCATCCTGAGGCATTGTTTGGCTTTTGGACATTTAATGCTTTCACATCTTCATTATTCCATCCACATGGTAAGCCTAACAAATATTTGTTAATGTTGATAAGAGATATTTCACATGATTTTAGCATACCCAATAGAAGCAACTATATATTCAAATATTCCTCAAGGTTAATTCTTGTTTCATGATAATTTTGGCTGGCTCCATGGGATGTCCAGAAGTTGTATTATTCTTTCAGGGCTTTCAGCACAACTCATTCACTTGAAACTGCTTTCCTGGACAAATTTCAAAATGTGTTGCTTTTATTATATCACATTCATATTCTAAAAAGCAAATTTACATTATATAGACCAATGTAATTTTGGATTCTCATTAGAGTATGTATTTGTCTAGAACCCATCAAACTTCTTTAGGTAAATATTTATAGATATTAAAAATTTCCTAAAATATTTAAAATTTTGAACTTAAAAAATAAAATTACTGTAACCATATTTAAGAAGTTCTGTAAGGTATTATAAATCACTAACCTGTACTGTGCTTTGTTGAATCACAGCTTGGATAAGACCACTTGGACTTAAGGGTAATCTATGACTCATAACATCAGCCTGTCCTCAGACACTTCCTGTGATGGGAAACTCACCTTTCATGATAGCTCTTTGAACTTTATATAGCCTTTAGAGGAAATTTAGCTGGTTGACCTTGCTGGACATTTTTAACCTTTTGGGTCTCAATTTTTTCACTAAAGGTGTTCAAGACATTTTTTTGCATTCCTACTATGGGTCAGGCAATCCCAATTTTGGGGTTGGGGTGGAAACCAGGGTAAGGTATAAATAAATGGATGAAATGAAAAAAATAAGGTGCAGAGACTAGGACATACACAAATGGCTATAAAGACAATACAATGAACAATTTAATAAGGTACAAGGAATTCTGGGCACACTGAGAACACTGCTATTTGCTCTTTTAGCAACTCCTTTCCACCCATCCTCAAGGTGCTGATTTTCTACAAAAACTGACCAATGGCCATGCCCCCTGGATCAGGACTTCTCTCCAGGTGCCTTCTGTCTATTCCCTCTATTCCCCAAGACTATAAACTCCTATAAAGCAGGGATTTCATCTATTTTGTTCATCCAAATGAGCCATATCCAGAAGCTAATGGGGAGCTACTAAAGGAAGTTATATAACATAAGGTAGAGACACGAACTGCCCTTTCCTTATTATCCTATCTGGAAACATAATTCAGTGGAGACATGGATCAAAAAATACTTGAACTAAGGTGGCCATGAAGAAGGGTATTGCAATAATTCAAGTAAGGACTCATAAGGGGGTTAAATAGGGTGATGCTAAGGATACTGGGGGCAGTATGGGGGTCAAAGACTGGGTATGGGGTGAAGGAGTGACAGAAATTGAGGATTATTTTCTGAGTTCTGGTTTTATATTTCTGATCAAATTAAGGCACATGGGAGGAAGAGTAATTTCTAGAGGAAGAATAGGAGCTCACCTTTGGACACATTGCGTTGAAGTTGACTGTGGACAATAAGATGGGGAGACAGCCAGTGGGCATACATTAGAAGAGGTCTGAGGCTGACATTGCAGCTCTTGTTGACACCTCAATACCTACTCTGCTCCTCTCTCGATCTGATTTTGGAAATTGACCTCATCTTAAACATGGGCCTGACTGATCTAAAAGTACATATCTAAAAGTTATTACTTGCCAGTAATTAGTTCCCGGATAGGCATGTGATCTAATTCCCATCAATGAGAGGCAAAGAGATGTTTGCAGGAGGCTTTTGGGGAGGTGCGGGAGGCCAGGCTTTCTCTCCCAATGGATTTGGATGAGGAAACATACAAGCCTGGTGCTCCTGATGGCTTTTCTACAGCCCAGAGATAACCAGCCACAGGATGAAGTCAATTCTGGACTGCAGAGTGGAGAGAGAGCACCTGCTTTCTTGATGGCGTTGTTGAACCTGTGCACCAGCCATTTGGGAAGTTTCTACCACCTCTGGACTGCATCTTACGTGAGCATTTCTGTATCTTTCATGATCCTTAGGGTGAGAATTTTGTTAATGACTATTTAAAGCATCTTAACTGAAGCACCTGAAGATATAAATTTGGTGGTCACCAGCCAATGGGTGACAGCTAATGCCACGGACATTGAAGAGATTCCCTGGGAAAAGTGGCTGAGAATGGAGTTCTAGGCACCTTACACTTAATGACTGAATGCAATTCTGAATTCCGGCCTATGACTCAAGATCCCTTTGTAATCAAACTCAATCGCCTTCAACAAATCTATCCTTTAACAAGTAACTCTGTGACCCTGAACATTCTGCGAATCACATAGGTGTTTCAATGATCTCAACTGTGAATTGAGGGTATATATTCAGTCTATCTACCCAAATGGGCAGATTCAGGTTTTCTAGGGTTTTAAATATACAGAATTTTGAGAGGCCCTCTTAAAAACTGGGCACAGAATCCTGAAAGGAACCTGTGCAAGTGAGAGAGCGCAGAGCTTCAAGTTCCATCTGCTTTTGCTTAGCCTCCAGGTTGTTTTGTGGAATGAGTGAGATAAAGCAGGGGCTAGCACAGGTAATTGCTCAAGAAAGCTTAGCTGGCATGATTAGGAAGAATTTAATACACACTTTAGATCTAGATTGTGGAAATACACAAACATATGCACTTTTTGAATTTTTGTATTGCTCGTTTTAACCCTGCCCTCACTTCTGAGCACAGTGTTCTTCCTAGCTCCCTCCCCCTCACTCTATCTGTAGGGACCACTTAGCCACTAGACACCGTAGGCACAGTGCCTTGGGCTCATCATCTTTTTAGGAGCACGCAAAAATATACTTATTTCTTCTAAAGTCAGAAGCAAAAGATGAACTTCCATCTTTGAAGAAAAAATTTTAATGCAGAATATAAGGGTAGTTATCTTTATTCCAATGCAGTAGTAAAATCTCATTTTTAATATTTTCTTCTGGAGGAAGGCAGAAGTTCCCAGGGCCCACAAAAGTCAGAGTGTAGCCCTGTTATCTGCTTCTCCCTTTAGTGTTGCTTTTTCTCTTTCCATTATTTTTTACACTTTCATCTCTTCCTTGCCTCTTTCTACGCTCCACCATTTTACTTTTTTTTTTTTTTTTTTTAGGATTTTCTTTATTTAGAGAGCGTGCACTTGAGCAGGGGAAGGGGCAGAGGGAGAGGATCATCAAGCAGACTCCCCACTGTCTAGGCTGGACTCCATCTCCCAACTCTGAGATCATGACCTGAGCTAAAATCAAGAGTCGGCTGCATTTTATCGAATAAGCCACCCGGGCACCCCTCCACCATTTTACTTCTTATTATTCTCCCACCTCTAGCATTTTCTGGCCTATATCCCTATGGCTCTCTCCTGTAAAATGAAAATATAAAAAATAAAAACAAGCATTTTTTTCCTGTTAGCTTTTCTTTCCTGTCTCAGCTGCTTATTTCCTCAGGTTATCAGACACATAATCCCTTTTAGAATGGAGCGCTCAGAATAGAGCTTGAGACACACCTCCTGAAAAGGCAGCCTCGTAGGAGCCGGATTCCCAGAAAGAGTGTTGTTGCTCCGCATTTTTCACACCGAACACAGTGAAGACAACGAACATTAATTAGGATTACAGAGCCAGGGAGGCTTACCGCCCTGTGACAGCTCGCAAGAAAGAGAATGCCACTTCTTTTTTTGGATGCAATTCTGAGTGTCATGTATGTATTAATTCTTGGGCTCAAGCCAAGTTACTTTGGGGGTGAGATGTAATCTGTTATTTTTAGGTCATATCGGGTAGGGGGATAGGCTATTATTTTAGGTTAGTAAGCAGGTAGGTTTGGCTAATTTTAGATGATCAAGTTTCCTTTATGTACCTTCCTTCAAAAACTAATTTTGAAATGTTATCATTTATAGTTCATGCTTATGAAGAACTTAATGTTGGAAGCATTCCTTAATTCAAGGGGATTTCACGCCTGGGTAGTTTTCAAGTTTTATTGTTTTCCAGCTTACTTGCCTGACTTAGGATCCCTACTGCTTCTTGAATTTCACAAATTAAACGAAGTAAAGAAAAAAGCATACACACCAAAAACAAACCAATACTTAACTCCCCCTTCTAACAACCCCACTGTCCAGAGGGAGATACACTTATGTGTAAGAAATAAAGTGGCAAGTTTCCTGTTTCATGAATGCCTTGGATTCTAATTATTTCTTACAGACAGATTCAAAACAAAGACTTATGAATAATGTACAGATCATTAAGATTGTAATCTCTAAACTCTGGCATATTATATAAGCCTCTGATTCATCATGTGAGTTCACACTGATTACCCAGGATGATTTCCAGATGTTTACTCTCTGCATGTAATTAAATTTTGGTAAAAATTATAACTTCACTGCTTAAAAAAAAAAGAACAACAAAAAGCCTCTCAACAGAAACATGAAAGAAGTTTTCACTGAGATATTTCCCCCCCCACAGGAGTCACTTCTCTCATGACATAAATTTCCTTCCTCAACAATCTCTGGCTTACTTAAACTCACTCCTGATTGTAACCAGAGAAGAGAGAGTTGCTCTAAGAAATGGTGATGGATTGATCACCTCAGGTCCATCATTTGGGAGGAAATTGCCACGGAATTTGCATAACAGATCGAAAACTGGTACAAGTAAATTATTGAGTCTGTATTCACAGACTTAAAAGGAAATGGGAACATATTACAATAGGCAGTAAAATTAAATCTTCAGGGAGAATCCAAGTATCATGGAAAAACAGGATATGAGCATTGTCTTGTTATGTGTTGGCAATTGAAATTATAAGTTTGAGAAAATCTGTGCAATGCATCACCTAGAATGTGACAGGCTAATGTGCAACAACTCACAAAGAGACAGATGCCCCGAGATGAAAAAGAAACACAAGTTAGATACACAAGAAAAGAGTTCAAAGGTGCGTATTATGTAGAAATCATTTAAATATATCAGAAAAGAGGAAACAGAAAAATAATCAAATACAGAGTAATAAAGCAGAGGGGAGACACTGAGAGACGAAGGGAGAGGCAGAATCATTTGACAAGAGAAAGGATGGAGAGGTAGCATGAGAGCAAGCGCTCGGCACTGGTTCTGTAATGACCTGTTTCTCATGAAAAATGCATTATCCTAGAAGCGAATGACTTTTCTCCTCCCTTACACTCCTGTGATTTGTGTGTCTACAACATGCCAAGCCCACGGGGATGCAGCCGGATGGATTCAGAGTTCGGGAATGATCAACCAGAGACTGCCATTCCAGACACCAAATGCAGTGTAAATAATTAAATATCAATGCAAGTCAGCTAACGCTTATTGAGTGTGCACTCCCAGAACAAAGCACGCCTCAGCGTTCTGACAGAAGTTTTAGGATCTTGACAGAAAAGCAAAAACCACAGTGGTAACTCTGGCTTGGGGGCGGGTGGGAATGGGACTCAAAAGAGGTTAATAAAACTCCACCCAGAAGTTCTTGACCTTTTTTGGAATAATAGAAGTTGCATGTTTGATGAAAGCCTCAGATTTTTACCCAGGAAATACACATTTGTGTGTACAAACAAAATTTTGCTTATATCAGGAGGTTTAAGGATCTTCTGAAGTCTAACTGTGTTCCCACTAGTTGAGGATCTTAGAGTTCTGAATTTCATAGAGATACAGTATGTAATATGCCACTATTTAAACTACTTGCTGATTCAGTTCAGTTACAATCTTAGGAATAATTGGCATTACGGAATTTAACTGAAGAGTGAGGCACAGATGTTGTCTCTGTGAAATCCTTATTAAAACAACTACTTCCTCAATCTCCCAGCAGAATTTGAGGTTTTGGTTTGCTTATGTAGTATTTATACCTTGCTGTGTTCTAGAAAAGAACACTGATTTTTAAAATGCATACACAAAATTACAAAATAAATACTTGGAGACGGCAGGGTAAAAGGAAAACATGGATTAAAAAAACAAAACAGGGGCGACTGGGTGGCTCAGTTGGTTAAGCATCTGCCTTCAGCTCAGGTCATGATCCCAGGGTCCTGGGATTCAGCCCCGCATCAGGCTCCCCCTCAGTGAGGAGCCTGCTTCTCCCTCTCCCTCTGCCTGCTGCTCCCCTACTTGTGCTCTCTCTCTCTCTCTCTGTCAAATAAAAAAATAAAAATCTTTAAACAACAACAAAAACATAACCCAGGGGCAACTGGCTGGCTCAGTCAGTAGAGCATGTGACTCTTGATCTTGGGGTTGTAAATTCAAGCCCCATGTTAGGTGTAGAGATTACTTAAAAATAAAATATTAAAAAAAAAAAAAGCTCACAATCCAGAGACAAAAATTAACAGAGCATATAGTCTCATGTAGACATAGTTACAGTTTTATAACTTCCCTGGGGGCCAAAGCTAAGACAAGAGGCATGCTTAACTGCAAGATTTATAACAAACCATAAAATGGAAACAAGTCTTGTTGTTGGATTATTGTTCAGGACACGTTAGGCTGCAAGTAACAGACAACTCAACTAATAATGGTCTACGTGATTGGTGGTTGTTTTTCTCCCTCAACAAGAAGCTCAGAGGAGGAAAGTTGTTCAGTCATGCTATCAAAGGCCTAGGCTTTTCTGGTCTTTTCCACAGTCCTTAGGGTGTTGATTTTCTTCACTCTTATGGTCTTATTGCCTCAAGTCAAATGAGGACTACATTTTTTTCATCAGGAAACCAATTGCTGTCCAAGAAGCTTCTTTGCAGACTTCCTTTTATGTTTTACTGCCAGACTGAGCATGTGAATACTCCTTGCCCGCGAAGAGGCTGGAAAATTGAGCATTTACCTTTTTGGTTTTTATAGAAAAAGGAGGGCAAGTGAAGACTTTGGGGATGGCTTTGGGTTGCTGTCTTCTACACACAAGAAGAACAGATTTCCTGCTCTTTGAGCAGCCTCACTCCTGGGTGTTCTCAAAAGGAGGATACTCTCTATACCTCAGCCTATGCCCTAAGCAAACCCCTGCAGTAAATGCACCAACAATTTCCATCATGTTCCATGGAACTTAATGTTTCTCTTTGGCGGCTGATGCCTTAGGCTAAGGGACAAAATTGGAAAAGGCAGGTCTATGAGGAATCAAAACAAGACATCAAGTTCACAGCCCTGTTATGACCTGGTTTAATTCAAGGGTAATATTTAGCCTATCTAGAATAATATATGGGCAGCAATGCCCTTGAACCGCTCCTTTGTAAATATTATTTCTCACAACTGGCCTTTGAATAAGAATGGCTCCACAGGGAGCTAAAGCCTGTCATCTCCAGCACCCATGCACCTGGAGCACAGAAGTCCGCGTGGCTGATAAGGGCAGGTATCTGCTTTAACAGTCAATGAACAACAGAGGAGGGCTAAGTGCTCCTTATGCAAATTCAGAGGCATAACAAAGACAAATGCCTGATGGATAAACATGCATTGACTGGTGGAGATGAGCCCCAAGAAGAGGTAATCATTCTTTCTATGATATTCCCTCAGCACTTTGTCTATCTCAGTGATAGTATATGCAGCCCAGATTTATGTAGCTCTGTTGCTGGTCGCGAGCCTACTTATTTTGTAGCCCCAGACCATGTTATTTTTCATATAACAGACTTCTGTTTTTAGAAATAGGAAAAAACATTCTTCTAGTAAACAGTGGGTGGTGGTTTGCTTTGGTAATAATTGGAGGGACAGCTTTGCACAAAGAAATCAGTGACAACTTACTTCATGCTATTTCCAGTAATTTTTTTTCTTTTTTTTAGAGAGTGAGAGAGAGAGAGACCACAAGCAGGGGGAGTGGGAGAAGGAGAAGCAGACTGTCCACTGAGCAGGAAGCCCAATGTGGGGCTCGATCCCAGGACCTTAGGATCATGACCTGAGCCAAAGGCAGACGCTTAACCCACTGAACTACCCAGGCACCCCTATTTTCAGTGGTAATTACTTGAAATAAGCATTATTTGAATTCTTACTGTTTGAAGACTGGAAGACTAGATGCCATGGTCTAGGCACTAGAGGACCAAGGCTCACGGGAGAGGGGCAGGGGGGAGTAGAACACATCTGAGAAAGGAAACCAGAACATTTACAAACACTTTTTTGAAAAAAGGGTGAATTCTACATTGGGCAGAAAAAGGTACAATTTGATTACAACGCTTTTGGATCTAATCCATGTTTGATAAAAAAGGATTAAGGTCTATGACTTGTTCTATAATTGGAGGCATTAATAAATGAAAAGAATTGGTAAATGGGTTACCTGATGTGAAATCTTTTTTTTTTTTAAAGATTTTATTTATTTATTCGACAGAGATAGAGACAGCCAGCGAGAGAGGGAACACAAGCAGGGGGAGTGGGAGAGGAAGAAGCAGGCTCACAGCGGAGGAGCCTGATGTGGGGCTCGATCCCATAACGCCGGGATCACGCCCTGAGCCGAAGGAAGACGCTTAACCGCTGTGCCACCCAGGTGCCCCAACCTGATGTGAAATCTTAAGAAGTACCTGTGAAATATATTCTTCATCATTTATAATCAAGCTCCATCTTTTGCGTTGTTGGTTTAGAATAGAAACACAGAAACACACTTTGCTAATTGTTTCTTTCTGCTACAGACACTGAGGAGGCTTTTTGTCTTATTTGGGGTTTAGTAACAAATGGAAAATAACATCCCGCAAATTACACACTCAGTTGCAAGAATAATAAGACATATAGGGAGAACAAAATGCTTATTTACTGTCACAGAAAGTTAAAGAATTAAGAGGTGGGATGTCAATTCTGGGCAAAGAAGTTCAGATTTCATATGCTAAGGAACAGAAAGTGAAGTGATGGTGCTTTTTAAAATTTTTTCATTGTTCAATTATAAAATTTTTGAGTGTAATAACTGTTGTTGGGGTTTACATTTATTCACTTACACATTATGGCACTATGGGGTATCTAAAATAAATACAAAATAATCCTTGCTCCTCTACAGCTCATGGTCTGCTAGACAAGGAGTGATGTTTATGTAAAAAGCTGTAGTAGAAGGTAGACTGTTTTAAATGCCCTGGCAGAAATATAGATCAAGTTCCAGGGATTCTGATAGGAAGGATTATCTCCAGCTGTAAGGCATCAGGAAAGGCTTCATAGGGGAGGTGACATTTGAGCTGGACACTAAGGGATCAACAGCACTTTGACATAGGGAGATGGAAAGAAGAACATTCTAGGGGGGAGAAACAGCGTAGCTTAAAGTGTCGGTGGCAGAAAAGAGAGGCATATGTATTGAGGATAGGAAACAATCCAGTGTTTCTGGTCCACAAGAGCTCATTTAGTGGAAAATGAGAGATAAGGTTTGAAAACATGAGTTAAGGTCAGATTCTAGAGTCTGTTATTAGGTTTAAATGAAGGCAGTTGAACTTTAGTCGGCAGATAACGAGGAGCTATCGATGTTTTTTTGAGTACCTGATAGACGCTGAACATGTGTTTTCCGCGGGGAAGAGGTATCGGATGATAGGAACCGTGCTATCACTCTGCGCGCCTAACGCAGTGTTAGCAAGGAGTAAATGTACAACGATAGTGGTAAACTGTCCATAGAGAAGTGGACAGTTTCCCCAACAGGGGAGCCATCTAAGAAAGCTTCTGAGTATGTGCGACTGTCTGAGAGAGAACCAACAAGGGACGGACCGGAGCAGGTCGAGGCAGGCGGGCTGGCACTGGGTCTTCCTCTCCGCCCCTGCTGTGCGCGCTCCCTGCAGCACGGGGGCTGGAAGGCGAGCGCGCGGGCTTCTCGGGCCCCCTTCTGCTAGGGTCTGAAACGCCTCCCACGGGATTTAGAAGGCGAAATGCAAGCGGAGGGCATTTTTATTTTTACAGCAGTGGCAGGTTCTGGCAGAGATGAGTTTTTGCTGTGGACAGACTTCCATCCCACTGTCTAGTGACCAGCTTCATGAATGTGGGGCAACTCTGAAGTTGGCAGCAGGTCCCTGACGTCGGGGTGTTGACAGCGATTTCCTAACCTCTGGCTCACGGCTACGGGGTTATATACCGGGTGATGGCAGCATTTCCATCTAGCAGGGCCTCCTGGCTTACATCTCTGCAGCTCTACCAATGCTTCTGTAGCCCCCAATGCCCTGTATTAAATTACTTTCTACTTGAAATTAACCTAAAATGGCTTTTGCTTCCTGCAATGAACACCGCCAGGACCAGGGGGGACAAGGAAACTTGCAAAGCAGCGGGAAATGATCATTCGAGGACAACTCATTATGGGATGGAAGAAAAGAAATTCAAGTCAGAGGTCCTTTCCCACTACAGAGGGCATTGGTGTGCCTTCCAGTCTCATGCAGGCCCGGGTTCTCCGCCTTCTCTTATATTGATCTTAAAAAGACACACCTTCCCCCGATTACAAAAATAATGTAGATTCATTGCAAAAAGCTTGGGAAATATGAAAACTTATAGAGAAGGAAATAAAAATCACCTGTCATGATACTTGATCTACTCCTTGAATCAACAAGGGTGAGGTTTAGCTGTGACAGAAAAGTCACTCCAGCACTAGCTTAAGTAAAGTAGACACACATTCCTTTCTCTGTCACATAAAGAAATTCATGGGTAAGCAAGCCAGGGATGGTTTGGTGGCTCCATGACCACTGGGAAGCCAAGGTTCTTTTCTCTGGTACGTATACTTTTTTTCATACGTTCCCACTTAATTGTCCAAGCTGACTGCTCGAGCTCACCCTCTCCTATTTGCATTCCAGGCAGCAGGAAGGGAGAAGGAAGATTAAGAGCCTGCTCTTTAAGGAAACCATATGTGACATTTTGCTCGTGTTCCTTTGTTCCCAGTGGTCACATCTATTTGAAGAGGAAGGTGTGAAATGTAATCTTTATTCTGTGCAGCTGTGTACTCAGCTAAAAATGGGGCCGGCGGGGGGTGGGGGGAGATGGACTTCCATCCTAGGGGAGGAAACAAGAAGGGATACAGAGGACGGTCAGCACTCCCGGTCACGTCACCATAACCTTCCCCTCTCCCTCCTCCAAGTTTGCTGTTTTCCTTTTCTTTTCTTCTCAGGTCCCAACACTACCCCTAGCCCAGGTGATAATCTTGACCCTATGCTGATGTCACTTTTTGTCACTTTGCCCCACTTTGCCTGGATCATTTCGCCCTGAGTGCTTCTCTTCGAGTTAGCTACTTTACTTTTAAAAGTCTTTCTTTATCAGCTTACCCCTGACCACCTGACTTTCCCCTCTCTCACCTATAGGACTCCTTGAACATGTAACACCCACTGGGCCCCTCAGGCCAAACTTCTATAATGCCCTCTTGTAAAGTCACCTTGACCTGGCTTCTAGACCCTTTTCCAAGAAGGGCTTCAGACTGTATGGCTCTTCTCCCGACCCACCATTCTATTTTTCCCTCTAAAAGTCCAGCACTTCCTGAAAACAACATCTTCCTTGAAACTTCTTTGGACTAACTCCAGCCCTTTTTACCCTTCACATGAAGCTCCAACCAATGTCCCTTGTGTGCCTTACCAGGCCTACAAATCATGTTCTGTAGTATAAACTGCGTCTCTTCTGATTTTCAGCCAGTATTCTTTCAGGGCTCTTTGTAGTTTGTGAGTTTTCTCCAACCGTATTTTTCTTTTTCCTTTTTTTCCACTTTCACATTAAAAGCTGCTCAGGGCCTGAAGCCCTCTGACCACAGAAATATATGAAAACAGACACTTGATTCATGCATTCTGGTTGATGAAGTTTCTCTCTTGGCTCCCTTGAGGCTGAGCCAGTCTCAATGAACGTTTTCGTGCATCTTCTACGACTATCACGGCTCTCATCCGCAACACCCCGGGCGTCTCAAACCTTAAGGCTCTGAGATGCAACCCTAGTCAGTCAACTTCAGCACAACTCCCTAGAGAAATTCCTGGCTGTGAAAACTCCCACTGCCTCAATCAGGTGAAGATGCTTTCTGAGGGAAGCTGAGGACTGGACTTCAATATAATTCAATATTTAATCTCTATGAGCACACCAGGGCAAGGGAAGGAGGGTCATCTGGGCCGCCTGCAATTATAATAGTCTAGGTTATGTTGCTGTAAACCTGCAAATCTTAGTGGCTTTAAACCAAAAAGGTTGATTTCTTACTCATACTACTTATCTCTTGTGGGTTGGCAGTTGGAGTCTGACGTAATAGATATTTGAAGACTCAAGCGGATGGAGAAGCTACCATCTCAAATACTAGTGATCCCTATTCCAAAGAGGAAAGAAAGCTCTGGAGGGTTTTGCATCAGTAATTCACTACTCCGGTCTGGAAAAGACACATCACTTCTACTCATTGGCTAGAACTAGTCACATGGTCCAATCCAACCACAAGGAGACCGGGAAGTACATTATGCCACCTTGTGCTTGAAGGGACAGAGAACTGGAAATATTTAGAGAACAACACTAATAATATCTATAGAACCTGAGAAAAGTTAAGCAAATTGTGGTCATTCACATTCATAGGCCACTATTTGGCCCAGACCAACTTCAGGCAATTGCAATCCATATTTCTACACCTTTCTGTGTTTCAATCAAAGGAAATAACTTGCATCATTTTGCTCCAAATGACTCTGTATCCCTCTGAAACTGTTCCTACTTCAAGGTAAAATGTTTTGAGAACCATGGTGCAGACTCCCAGGACTGTCTCAGCTTCCTGGCTAACATCCTTGGCACTTGGGCTCTCCTTGAGTGTCCTCCCCACCCCCACCACCAGCCCCAGCCTCCCAGCTCCCTCTTGCCCCCCACCCCCGTCACCCTGGGAGCTGCTTGCATGCATCACTGTTTTAGTGGATGGCAGCAATACACAAGGGCACCTCATTGTTGGAAAGGAACTGCCTTTTGCCTGCCAAGGACAAATGCAGACACACAAAGCAGTATCAAGCAAGACTTCACATCAAAGGGAACCCTGCCTGGGCTTGCCAAGAGCAGGGCTGCCTCTGAGCCTCTCCCTTCAGCCTTGTTAGTATTCTTAGGGCCCAAGGGGCCCACGGTGTTCACTCTGACACCCGAAGCTCAAGCTCTCCTGAATCTGGCCTCGACCACTTGAACAGAGCAGACTGCCAAGTGTTGAACAATGCTGCGTGATTAGGAAGGAAAATTCGCAAGCAATATTTACCCCGTGAACTGCATTTGAGTAGGAGAACAGAATACTCAACTTCTTCAGTGCAACGACACGTAGAAAATTAAGAAGTTCCTGCCTCAGGCCTCACAGAAAAAGGCACACAAAGGGGAGCTTACCTCCTGAGGAAGCAAGGATGCTTTATGAACGGAGGTTGGGGAACATTAGAACCAAGGCCGAAATGGAGACTGGTTGTCCTAGGCATTTAGGCCCGGTGAGGAGAAGTGGTGCGCTCCACTGAAGAGCCAGACAAACCGAGTTCTCCTCGAAAATTGACACAAGAATTCAGCTTCTGTTGCTTTAAGGAAAAGACAAAGTCTTTGTTTTAAAAGAAAGAGGAGGAAAAAATGGAAAAAGGGATAAAAACTTAATTTTAGAGAACAGCTGAGGCTTTCTGTTCTGGGTGCTGAAGAACTCTCTTGGAAAGATACATTAATGGTCAAAATACAATGGAAGTTTCAAAGTCACCTCTTGTGAGAGCTGGAAGGGGAACTTAAGGTTGGTCTTTTCCAAATGATTTTTTGAGTTAAGAAAATCTGAGGCTCAGGGAGCTCCAGAGGCTTTTTCGCAGTCCCACAAGCTGGTTAGTGGCAAAGCCGTAGTCAGAGCTCCAGACTCTCAGGCATGGTAGAGAGAGCGGTGCTGGGCATGGCGTGTGATCAGAGCACGCAGCTCGACAACTGCAGCAAGCACAGTATTTTTAACTCCGTGGCTTCAACCCTTTGACTAAGATCTTCCACTGTGGCCAACCCTACCACCCTGTTCCAACAGCTTCCCAGAACAGTAGTAATTAGAGCAAGAAAAATAATGGATAGGGCCCAGAGCAAATGTCACATTTCTACAAGTGGGAGGAGGTGGAGATAATGCATTTACATAATTTCCAACTTTCAGAGCACTTCATGTGACCATAGGTCCATGGAGAGAACTCAGGCATTCCATGATGGGGGGGGGAGTTATATCTTTTATTAACCTCCCATTGAAAGAAAGCATTCCCTTCATTACAAATGTAGGCAACAAACCACAACAGTATTTACAGTACTTGGGCTCTGTCACTAATAGAAGTAATAGGTATTCTCGTATTGTATTAGTCATGGTAGAGATCTTGAAATATCTTTCCCCTCATTACCACTCTGCGATTATGGTAGTTAGATCTCCCACTAGATCTTGTTATTTAGTGTTTAATAAATAAACACATATATTCCGATGCCACAGATTTTTATAAATATTTTGATAACAAAATTTTGATGTAATTAGATTCCTTTATAATTATGTGTTTTCTTTTATGCAGTTAAAGTATTATTCTGAGAACGGATCTGTAGACTTCACCTGACTGTCAAAGGGATAACTGGCACAAAGATTAGGAAGCCCTGACATGTGAGGGGTGAACAAGTGTCAGGTTGCTGTTGGATACCCATGACACTTGGTCCCATGTCCCTGTTCCATCACCCCGTGGGCTCAGAGTGACAGAGATTCTCACTTGTCATTCTGGCTTGGAGAATTGCCAGTGTCTCCTGCCACAGACTGTGTTTATAATTTCAGGGCACACCAGCCTTTGAAAGCTGGTATGACTGTATTACAAAATGTGACAGGAGAGAATCCATTGTGGCATTATTATTAAAATTAAGGCTGATGGGGATTTTGCGGCATTTATTTTAAGAGGGTGTGTTCACATGCCCCGTGGAAGTCGACTTTTCTCAGGGAATGGGCACTCCAAGGTCTTCTCACAAGGAAACCAGTTTTTTCAAAGATGGCTGAGGTGGTTTGGCATGGCAAATACATGCTTAGAAAGAAAATGAAATTTTATAATATCAAGGCACCATTTTCCACCTCTCAAATATGCAAAGAATTTTAAAGATGATAATTCTTGGGATTGGTGGAGTAATGAAATGGGTATTTTCATAAACTTCCCACAAGACCAAGAGTTGGCATAACTTTTCTAGATGGCAGTTTGAGCCCTATGTTTTAAGTGCTTTTCACCCAGTAATTTCACTTCTAGGAATTTATCCCACAGACAGAATTATAAAGATATTCTTACAAATAATATTTTGATGGCTATCCTTGAAACAGTAGAAAATTGGAAACAACATGAATGCCAACAATATGAGGTTGGGGAAATAAATCATGCTACATCTGCAGGACAACTATGATGTAGCGAATTTTAAAAAAGACCATTCCAAGAATATTTTATGATATTGAAAAATGTGTAAATATAACGTTAGGCTTACAATGCGAGGCATAAAACTGCAGGGCTAAAATAATCCTGTTTTTTAGCTTGGAAAATACTCATCGTATCTCTTTGCAATCTTACTTGCATACATATGCATGTAACAGATGTACGTGTTGTAAAAAACTGGCAGGAAATGTGTCAAAGGGTTAGTTAATATTGTCAGTCTCTGGGTAGCGGTATTTTAATTACTTCTATTTACTTCTTTCTCCTTTTTTGTATAATCTAACTTTAGCTAAAGCAGTAAGACATTGTTTTTAAAAAGATGAGCTGGTGCCACACGAGCTGATCTGTGTTTGCAGTGCCTTCTCGTTGCTCCAGACAAAAGTTTGTTTTGCTGGTTGCTACTGAGTGTTATTTTTCTCCTAACCTTTGCTCTCTTTCTCCACCATTGGCTTCCAGATGACTGATTTAACCAAGTTCAGGGCACTCGACTCATGTCCCTCTCTCCCCTAGCTTGGACAGAAAATTCAGAAACTACATCAAGCCTGCCAATCTGATAGAGTCCGCACCAACGTGAGTGTCAATTAGAAACCCCTTGGCAGAATGAAATATCGTGCGAGGGGGAATCTGAAGCTCTGGTAAACAACACTGAGGACTGAGCTTAAAATCAGGTGAGACTTTGGCAGGCATCTGCCCCTCTGCTCTCTTCACCTTGGGCTGCGTCTGAGCCTAGCGCCTAGCGCGTATGGAAGGCCAGGAGGGAGATGACAAAAAATTCTTGCAGAACCACTTCGCCTTTCGCTGATATTTGGTTGAAAGTGATACATTTTCAGCTTCCCGTGGTTATTCAGCATGCAGCATATATAAATGGGCTGGAAAAAAAATAAATCTGCTTGGAGAGATGAAGACGTATTTTCTTCTGATTTTACCTGGAAAGTGAGAATCGAGAAGGTAGATTTCCATATGTAAATGTTTGTTTTAAGGTTCTACTATTTGCAGTGCCCTTTAGAAATTTGAAAACACCAGAGCTTATATTCCATTCCTTCTCTCTTTCTTAAACTTGGATCAATTTTCTCCTGGGTGAAGTTTAAAATAATAAAAACTGAGAAACCATTTACTCAATGCCTCCTGTTGCATAGCAATCTAAACAAACAAGCCCCTTTCCTCTGTTAAGAACTTCCAATAAAACAAATCACAAAGGTTGTGTTTTAAAAAGATGATTTCCAAGCCTCTTTTTTTTTTAAGCTTCCTTAAAAAAAAAATAGAGGCCAAAGATTGCAGGCAAAATACTCAATTGGCTTTTCAGTGAGTCACTTCACTTCTCATGCTACTGAAGGGATTTGAGAACGTTTTTGATTGTGGTGAGGCCAGAGGGGCTGAGCTGGATACATGAATACCAAGCCAACCAAAGCAGGAAAAACACTAAGAAATCATAATAACCCTCAAGTCTTCCGTATCTTCTGTGTGCCAGGCTCTGTGCCATGTCAATTATCTAATCCCGTCACAAACCTTCTACTTTGGGTGTCTTCCATTTGCACCCCCAGGGTCGCTCTCGACTCTTCTCCATCTTGTCCTCTGCCCCGGAACGATGATCTATATGGACTGAAGAAAAGGATCCCTGGCCTAGGGCACTGACAGGAGAGAGGCGGGAGGAGGGAAGAAGGGGTATTGATTCTCCTGGCTACCTCCCTGCTGGTTACGGCAGGTTGGCTGGGTCCCCTCCACCCAGAGTCACAGCTCCTGCCAGGCAGCCCTCTGCTTCCAGCTCCCCTCCCAGAGTCCAGGAATTGCACCTCACTCTCTGTCCCTTCAGGGCTTGTGTTGGTAAGGGCTGCCTGCTGTTGCCAGCTGCAGACAATGACTCGATCCCTGATGGCAGAGTCCAGCCCTACCAAGACCTCTGGGAAGAGCATCTCTGTTAACCCTTTTCAGTCACTGCTTTTGTGTAGGTCATTGGTTTTCTGCTTCTCCATTTTCCCTGACGCCACGCTCCAGGACACCACTGAGAGTTCTGGTGAGGAGGACTGCACTGGCCTCCTAATGGACTCTTACTTTCTGGCTTATTTAATACACTCTAGCAGAGCAAGCCTTTCCAAGGCACTGCTAAGGCACTCCATCAACTCCCAATGCCCAGAGGAAAGTGTTCAAACCAGCCATCTCTAGACTTTCCTGAGCTCTTGGCTTTGGTCAACCATTTTGTGCTCTGTCTCTCAGGGAGATGGTGCAATTTTCTCCTTCCACATGATTGCTTACACAGTCAACGGGCTTTTGCTACCCTTCCAAAATGACACTCATCCCTCAAGATTGTCTTCCAACCCCACCTTTTCCAGTCAGCCTTCTTTCCCTGATGTTCCATTTGGAAATGGACTCCCACAGCAATGTCTTCCTGTGTGATGTGCTGGGAATCAGTCAGCTAGCACCTTGCTACACAACTTCTGGGGTCTTGGAAACATTAATTACATTTTAAATTCTTTGTCTTTTCAAAACCGTGGGCTTTGGCACCAAGGCCTCTTGGCCCTAACTGTAAGCTCTGTCAACATCGGAAACCTGTGCAAGTTATTAACCTGGCAGATCTTCCCTACTCAAAAATGAAAGGATAATTGTAATACCCGCCTTAGCCTACAGTGAAAGCATTAGGGTTACATATATAAAACTCTCGTTACAGACTATGGCTCATACATATTAGGTTACTTCTCTTTTTTCCTTTTTCTTCCAACTAGGGCTCAAAACTAGCTCAAATTCCTTAAGTGCTTATTATGTGTCCTGTACTATTCTAAGCACTGTGCACACATTAATTTATAGGCAGCAATCCTATGTCCTGTTATTCTCCCCCACTTTACAGATGGAAAAGCTGAGGTACAAAGAGGTTAAGAACCTTGTCCAGGGTATACCAGGACATAAGATGGGGGCGTTAATTCACCACTAGAACGTCGATTTTTGAGGCAGAGATCTATTTTATACCAACTTTCTGTCTTTCACGGGGCCTAGCAGGAAGAAGTCTTACATAGAATATAGTCAGTGTTCAATAAATGATGATTTCATTCCAAGAGGCAGAAGCAAGGGAGCTAGTGTCGCAATAGGCAGGGGGCTAGAAATACACTTGGACAAAGCAGCAGCTGCTTGCACGAAGCGAGCGGTACCACGTGCAGCGGGGAAAGGCCGGGATGCCAGGTTCTGGCAACCGAGGAATGCGGCCACTGCCCGGAGTCAGAGAGTGGCGAGCGAGAGGCTAGGCAAGAAAGAACCCGAGCCGGGAGGCCAGCAACCGTGCAAAGTTGCTCAGCTGCAGCCCGAACTCCTGTCTCTGCAATCCTCCAGGGTCTGAGGAGACACTAAATCCCCCTCCATCCTGTGTTTATACCACTGGAGCATCTTTAAAAATACTTAGCCCCAACTGATGAGCCCTTTCCTACTGCTTTTCTACCTGAGCCAGCAGCCTCAGAGCTTTCTGGGATTTCTGTTAAAAACACCCGGATCCCAGGAATCATTCTCCACCAACACAATTGTTGCTCACGCCAAGCACGGGACATATGGCTGAGCATCTGGGAGGGGGCAGATTGGCCAGGAGTGCTGGCGAGCGGCACAGGCTTTCATTAGGACGGATGTGTCACAGTAAATCATTTTGTAAATGTTCCCTCCCTTCTCTCTGCATAGCGAAGCATAAAGGAAGATGAATTACCCAAAGCACCCTAATGCTGTTTGAATATGCCTAAAGCTTGTGCCTGAGACACTTACTGACATTTCCTTAAATATCTTTTTAATATCTTGGCCAGGTCAGGCATACCAATGGCATTACAGAGCCTGCAAATCAATGCCCCAGCTGTTTGGGTTTTTTAATAAAACTGAATGTGATCTCTTTAAAATGATTGCCTTCCGCCCCCCTAGCTTTTTACAGGGCTTTCAGAGAGCAGGACTGTGGGAGCCCAGAAGTCAGGAGTTGGCTCTGAAAGAGTAGTTGTTCCTTGGGCGGGTGGGGGGCAGAAATCAACCATTTGCTGGATTATTGGCGTCATCTGTTCCTAGTCCCCTGCCTCACAAATCCCATCTACACGATTCCCAAGACCCACTTGTGGTTTGCTGCTGTTGTTAAAAATGAATTTACCAAGAATCTTGCTGAAAAATCTAAAGGTTTCAACTTCTAAAAAGTCACATTGGTTGCTCCATCTGGGATCAGTCCAAATGGTTTATTCATAATTTTATTAGAGAGATCTTTTTCCAGGGAAATTCTTTGTATCGGCATAATGGAAATTGAAAGAGCCCCTACCAAGAAGCCAACCTACGCATGTGACTTTTGCCCCCTGAAAAAATGGATTATGTAAAACTGTCATCAGCAGTCACCATCCTGGCCACTGGATAGCCACCGTCCCCAATTCCAATAGGAATTCCTCATGCAAATAGGGACATGGTCCCGTCAAATGGGCGGTCCCAGTAGGAGGAAAAATCCAATATAAGTGCCTATAAATCAGAGTTTTATAATGATATTAGTTGACTGCTACTTATATGGGTCATAAATGTGACACCACAATAAACAGTCCAGTTTCTTTGAGGATGTATTTGAGGACTCTTTAATTGGCTTTGAGAAGTTACAGTACCTCCGTCAGGAAAGTCTCATTTGCTTTTGCAGTTTATTGCTTTTATTTTCTGTAGCTCGTACAAAATGTCTAAACTTTCTTCCTTCCAATATCTTGCCTGGGCTACATTAGTGCAAGTCTGTGTTTCCCTGGTCCTGCAGAAGCACAAGCCAAATTAAGACAAATGGGGAGTTGGAGCCTCAGCTGGGCCCCCGGAGAGGTTTCCTCCCACTGCCTTCCCCTGCGCCGACTTTTCACAAACCAGCTTCGAAGCAACTGAAATTTCCCCTTTTGATTTTTTTTTTTTCCTGACCACAGGCAAAGTCCTGTCTCCTCAGTTCTCTGAAAGTTACCCGTTCCTGAATTTTACCCTTAACCACAGTGGAAGAAAGGGAATAGCTGAGGTTAGGAAATATGGAAAGAATGTTAACAATTTACCACTAAAATATACATTAAGAATATTTTCAGCAAGTATAATCTCCACGTTGAACTTCTAAATCTAGAATTCTCCTGTCATGTGACCTTCTTTGCACTGATGTGTGCCCCTTTCGGCCTCGATTCGTTCCTTCCTGAATGAACTCTCTGTAGAAGGTAGGACTGATTAAAAATAGACAAATCCAGCCTCCGAGTTTTCCTCCCTATTCAACATTCGGCTGCACCGGCTATAAATGTTCGAGTGGCTAGCTTCAAATAGTTGTCTTCTGCATGAGCCAGTACGTGGAGATCATCAGAGATTTGAACACGCATAGAAACAGAAGTGAAAATCCACACGCAGATAGCGCCTTCAATGGAACAGCTATTTCTGTTCACAGAAATTCAAAGTTCTAAGGACTTTTGCCTCAAAACTGTTACAGAATGTCACTATTAGAAAGGGACTTAGAGATCCTGTCATTCATGCCCTCATTTTACACAGGACACAATTAACGATAATCACCATGGCCAGGGTCTATGCATCATCTCATTTAATACTAACAACCCCAGAATATGTCATCCTCATTTTGCCCCCGGGAAATGAGGCAGGGAGAGGTGAAGTAACTTGCCCAAGGTGACATGGTGGAGGGAGGATCTCAGGTTCCTAATTCAAACGTCAGGTTGGACAGCCTCCAAGGACTTGAACCCTTGTGTCCAACAACTGGCCTGGCTTTATGGGCTCCTTCCGTGTGGCCCGCTGCCCCCTCACGCTCTTCCCAGGTCAGCCCGGAGTGGCTGTCAGGATCCAAGATGGATCTGCCTCGGTCCCAACGGCCAGAGCCGGTGCCTCCGCAGACGTGCATGCAGGGCTGCATCTGTCGCTAATGGCATTTCCAGATTTCTGCCGCTTCGTGAGCCCCCTCTTGGCAGCTTTGCGTGTCCGTGAATGTAATGTGGATAGTGTGCTCCTCAGCTGTTCCAGGCTGGCAAGAGAGCAGTGATGTCTGCGGCCAGGTTACCTCTGAGGGCACATGCACTGTGGAGGACATGGCCTCGTACAGGGTTTAGGTTTCTGGGTGCATCTTTGCAGGGCTGAAGCTACCCTGGGAACACATCATGTAATGTGAAAATGATGACCCTGGACTTGCCCACCACTCATTTCTTTAGTTACTAAGCTCTTCATATATGATTTCTTTGTAAGTGAATTTTCTTTAGAGTATGTTCTTGCTTTCCCCCCCTTTTTTTCCTGGTGACATATGATAGTGACTTGAAGGTCACTGTATTGTTCAACTGTGTTTCTCTCTCTGTTAGCGAGCACAGGGCATTCAACTTTGGAAACCAACAAATGGTTATTAAATGCAAAAAAGAAAAGCCTGTAGTAAAGCCCTCTTTTCTTACTTGACATAGTGGACTTTGGCATTTCCGGGCTACCCGCAACCATCCTATATCCCAACATACTCACTTTCCTTTTAGGGAATTCTCTCCCTCACAGTGTGAGATCATAGTCGTAAGTTCAAGCACCCAGTGCCCACTCTGGAAGCTGAAGCGGGAGGTCCCTATCTCTCAGGGTGGTAACAAATGTTTAATGAGTGAATTCAGAGAGCATCTCAAGCATGGAGCTCAGTAACTATGAGCTCTTATACTCAGCATACCTCTCCCTCTTCGTCTTGATCTTGTTTGCTTCTCATTTTTGTTGTTATTACTAAATTACTATTTCTCTATGGCAGCCATCAGTCTGAACTTGACCACTCAGACTCTTTCTCCTAGCATATTGGATGTTGTCTGATTAACACAGGACAGGAAGTATGGTCATATTTTTTTTAAATTGTAAAATATAAGAGCACTTTGGGAAGAGTGCATAAAACTACACGAAAGGTTTATAAAGTATTGAAAGCAAGTGCTCGTGTGGTTCCACTGTCATGATTATCTGCCTCCTGGAGCCTCCTGTGTGCCCCTCACCAATTGAAACCCTTTTCCTCCTTCAGAGACAACTTCATGGGTGTGTGAGCTGTGCAGACACACAAGACTCCATGCTCAGAAGGGTCCGGGGCTTGGGTTAATGTTCTACATTTGCCATCTTGAAACTCTATAACCTTTGAATAAATGATTCTGCATTTTCTGTTGGGGCCTATAAACTATGTAGCCAATCCTATCTTTACTTCTTGAGCTTACTATTATCCCAACTTTTGTGAAGTTGATTTTCTTGCTTTTCTTTATAATTTCACCACCTACGTGAACATCTAGAGCTCTTTCATGCCAGGGGCATGCTCAGACATATTGTCCTGCTCTAAGGCCTACCAGTCCTAGGATTCCTATTTCAAATCCCCCCGAGGTGCCCTGTTTCCTTTCAATATTTTCCCAATACATTTTACTTCGCTTAGATTTGCAAGTGTTGATTTCTGTTGCTCGCAACCGAAGAAACACAACTGGTACTGTTTGTTACTAAAAGACTCTTGAGGGGCATCTGGGTGGCTCAGTCGGTTAAGCGTCTGCCTTTGGCTCAGGTCATGATCTCAGGGGCCTGGGACTGAGTCCAGGTCAGACTCCCTGCTCAACGGGGAGTATGCTTCTCCCTCGGTCCCTTCCCCCATTCTCTCTCTCTCAAATAAATAAATAAAATCTTTAAAAAAAAATAAAAGACTCTTGGGGCACCTGGGTGGCACAGCGGTTAAGCATCTGCCTTCGGCTCAGGGTGTGATCCTGGTGTTCTGGGATCGAGCCCCACATCAGGCTCTTCTGCTATGAGCCTGCTTCTTCCTGT
The DNA here is from genome assembly GCF_002007445.2 of Ailuropoda melanoleuca. Classification (NCBI taxonomy): domain Eukaryota; kingdom Metazoa; phylum Chordata; class Mammalia; order Carnivora; family Ursidae; genus Ailuropoda; species Ailuropoda melanoleuca. Next base: position 145,438 of record NC_048223.1, read on the forward strand.
CCCACTCCCTCTGCTTGTGTTCCCTCTCTCGCTGGCTGTCTCTATCTCTGTCGAATAAATAAATAAAAAAAATTAAAATAAAAAATAAAATAAAAAAAATAAAAGACTCTTGATGGAGAAATAGTATATAATAGTTTTTCTTTGTTTTGTTCCTTCCTGCACATACCCCCAAGGTCTTATGTGTTCTATGGATTTGAGATTTATTTAAAAACCAGCTAACATTCAATCTGACAAATTCTTATTTTCTAGGAGAAGAAATTGAAACTTGAAATTGTGAAAGCATTTACCTATATTTAGCAAAATATCATCTTCAGAACACGCCATGAAGCCCAAAGTACCTGCCAAGGACACTTTTTTCTTTTCAGAAAAATTACTTCAGGTTGTTCACGGATCACCACGTTCTTAGACAACTCCTTCCCATAAAATGTGGCTGAGATAGGACTCTTAATCCCTGGTGACACGTGTATCCCCATCCTCCTACCCTCAGTGATTGGTACAGGGATAGGCGTGGGACCTAAAAAGAACCCATAATAATCTTCTCTAGAAGTATTCTGTTTGAACTATCAGGGAAGTTGATTTCTAGTCTTTGGAGATCCTGGAAAGATACAGGCTTAGGACTGCCAAGGTGTGGAGACTGAGGCCAGCACACAGGGGGTGATGAGCAGAGCCACGAAGCGGAAGCTATGAGGTACTCGGGGATTTGGTAGTTGATTACGGCATGAAAGCAGAGGCAGAGAAACTCTGGCTACCAGCCTGCTTTGAGCCTCTGAGGTTACTGTGGTGTCTACAGGAACATTTCAGTGCTCCGTGAAGCTTGGCTTGCTCTCTGTCAAGATAGTTTCCTCTGCTTCCGTACTGCCCGGTGTGTCCTAAGATAAACTTCCAACACCTGCGTCAGCCTCTAGCATCAGAACTGGTGCCTGTAATGAAACATATTTACAAACCCTGGACTGGATCATTGGACTTGAGGTCCTAAAAAGAACTCTTCTGCGGACTCCCTGTGCTTGACCAACCCGTGTTCTTACTAACTCGGGAGCTTCTCTGTGCTCAGTGCCTACAGCTCAGGGCTGAGGGAAAACAGCTCAAAGCCAGCAACCTCAAAATAGTAGCCCAATGAAGGGGGGGGGGAGCAAGAACTGCCCACAACACGGAGATACTGACCTGAGGAGTCCTGAATTCTTTCACTTCATCTCCACTCTCTCTAGTGTATTTCAGACGATTAGAACCCTCCGTCTGGCTCCCTGCTTGAACTCTGATTCCCTTCAACTCCACAGAGCAGCCAAAGCAGAGATTATAAAATCAATGTTAAAGCAACTACCCACTGCTCTCAAAATATGCCCCTAAAGTCTTAGCACAATGTTGAGATTGTTTATGATTTGGGTCCTTGCTTACTTCCCCAGCCTTGTTCCCACTACATTTCCCCACCTCCACCTCAGAGCTTACACTCTCTGCTCCAGAGCCTCACCCTCTTCCCTAAACTCACTCTTTTGCCTTCTTAACCTCTTTTTTTAAAAGTAGTTTCTACACCCAGTGTGGAGTCCAGTGAGGGGGTTGAATGCACGACCCTGAGATCAAGACCTGAGCTGAGATCAAGAGTCAGACATTCAACTGACTGAGCCACCAGGGCGCCCCTGACTTCTCTCCTTTTACACAAGTTTCCTCGCTTCTTCCCCTTGCTTTCTCCTACTCTCCTTTAAGATTTTAGCTTAAACGTCTCTTCCTCCAGGAGATTATCCTTGAGCCCCAAACTGGGGTTCATAATCATGTACTCTGTAGAGTTCTTTCTTTTAAATTAGAATGACCCTTTAACTTGTCTGTTTCTAAGTTGACTGCACGTTCTTCAGGGGACTGGCTCATAGTTCTTGCACAAATGCATGTACAAGGTAAGAAGAAACACGGAACGCCTCTGCTCTGGAAGCCGAAGCCCACAGACATCAGAGGATTTCACTAGCAGCTGGGACAAAAAGTGGGCTGGGGTCCCAACCACTGGTTTAAGAAGATTACTTGAAATCATGAATTACCTGGTGAACTACCACTTTAATCAGTTTCACTTAAGGCAACCCAGCAAACCCATCCATCTTCTTTTCTTGGTATTTTAACCGGCAGAAACTAACAGCATTTCCCAGCTAGTCAATACTTACATGTCAGATAAATTGCCTACTTCATCATTTCTAACAAAAGCCAAAGACAAGCAAACAACAACAACAACAAAAAACCTAACAAAAATCACAAATAAGGATGCATGGTGAGCTGTTTTAGAATCCTGGGTTGGGGGCTCCTTAATTGAAATTGGACTGGTGGAAGGATGAAGTGCAAATGGTTAAGCAGATTCTTTAAATTCTGCTAAAATAGGAGGAAAGAGAAGAAAACCAGAAATGTCACCCCTAGCCTGGCCAATGGGGGAAGAGTTGATAGATGGATGACAGTATATTTTGATCATATAGGAATGTTGGTTTGTTTTCTTTTTCCTTTTTTAAAGATTTCTTTGGGGCCCCTGGGTGGCTCAGTCGGTTAGGAGGATGACTCTTCATTTCGGCTCAGATCATGATCTCGGGATAGTGAGATCGAGCCCCGAGTCAGGTTCTGTGCTGGGTGTGGGGCCTACTTTGGGATTCTCTCTCTCTCTCTCTCCCCCTCTGCCCCGACCCTCCTCTCAAAACAAACAAACAAAAAACATATTTCCTTTCTCTAGAAGACCCTGATATAAGCAAGCAGACACTGAAAGGCAACATTTTGTGATTGAGAGAGCACTGAACTGATAATAAAATCCTGGGTAAGTCACCTGACTTCTTGGAGCCCCAGTTTCTTTATCTATAAAATGGGAATAACGAAAACAACTGAGATTTCCTGCCTCCTGAGAGATGCCTCAGGACAGAGTGTTTTAAAAACTGCTTTGTAAAACCCAGAGCCCTCTGTAAATGCAAAGAAACTTTACCCTGCCTACCATGGCCTACAAGAGGAACAAAGCCAAGGAAACTGAGTAAGCATCAGGTTTGGAGAAGTGTTTCTGAACAAACGTCATGCGACCAAACTTTATGATCCCAGTAAGTGGGAGGGAAGCACAGAAATCACATTTTCTTTGATCAAATTATTTTAAATAAATTCCCCTTATCAATTGTGCTATATTATTTTGGAAAACCCAGGCAGTTTTATACAATCTCATGGTGTGTTTAATGCTCTTTATTCATCAATTTAAATCAATTAGTTAGCAAAACAGTTGCAGGAACTGAGGTTTCCCCTTTCTCTTCAACACAGAGAGGGGACACCAAAAGAATATTCAAGAACGTATTTCTATCTGGGTCTCAAGTAAAGGTAGCCACTGGTACCAGTTAGGACTGAACTCAGGGTAATCACAGGACAGGCACATTGCTACATCCCCTCACCATAGCAACCATCAGTAAGCAACCACAGCACCTTTTCCCTCCATAAGCCTGGAGATGGCCTCAGAACCTCTCTAACTCAATGGTAACTTGATCAGATCAGGGTGAAATCCATCTGCTGTGCCTGGTTTAGATCAGAAGCATGACTCTTCATAATCAAAGAGTTAAGCAGGTATTAGGTGATGCCCTAATTCCCTCTGGAGAAAATTAAACCAGCAACTTATGGGTTTGTGACTTATTCTTTCATTTTCAGACCACTTATTGGTTGCACTTAACTGTAGGCAAAGCAAACAGGTTCACAGGGTTCAACCAAAATGCCTGGGTTGTAATTCCATAGAAGTTCCTCTCTCTTTATCCAGCCATACAGGATATTTGATCCTTCTAAGGCCATTAGCTGTTGGCTTCAAACAACTGTGAAGAGAGGAGGAAACCTGACACTGTAGCTGGATGATGTTTATACAGATGCAGCTTCTTCCTCAGCATATTTGGTTAGGAAGAGCTCAATGAGCTAGAGGCTGAATCTCAGGAATGTGTAAATAAAGTGACATTGACACAGACCTTTAGGAACATTTACAAGCCCCATTCTAACCCCACTTAGAGCAGGGGTTCTTAATCTTTATTGGGCATGGATCCCTTTGGCAGTCTGGCGAAGTTAATGGGCCCCTCTCAGAATATGGTCTTTAAATAAAACAGTAAAAAAAACAAAACAAAAAATAAACAAACAACCCCCCCACACACGCATTGGTTATAGAGAAATCTGCTTATACTGAAATATGGTTATTGGGATATTCTTTTAAATCTGTGATATAATAACATGTGTGCCTCTTTATTAAGCATTAAATAACTAGGTCTAACTGCAGGTTGAATAACTACTATAATTCAGGAGTAGAGATGAGGGTAAATATTTTGAGATATCTGGGACAACTGTCATGTTCTATAAAATTATCTGTGATTTCTATTGGTGACTAAGTCACAGGTACTGACTGATAATACTACCATGGTTTGTGATCAGAATTAAAAGAAAAAAGTTACTAAATTTCAGAAAGAGGTTAGTAAAGATAAAGATGGATTTTTGTTCCCCGCGTCCAACTAATCCATGAGCCCTCTGAATTGTGTCCTAGGATCCGAGTTACAAACCTCCAACTTAGACAGCTTTGGCCTTGGGGATCTCCAAGGTTATGGGGGGCAACATTCTTCATTTAGAGAATACTTTATGCAAAAGAAAACAGCTCTATGTGGATTGCTTTGCTTTGGTGTGTGACTGCCAGGCTCTTCTCAAAAAGAAAATCTTCTGTAATTTCAGAGCTTTCCCCCAAGGGTCACACATAGCTTAAACACATTCTCTAGCATAGAAACTGCGGATGCACGGAAATGGGGCTTAAGCAGGTTAAGTGACCTGACCTCCAGAACGAAACAATGGGCAAAGCCCTCAAACTCTGCAGCCTCTCATTTCTAGAGCCAGGTTAAAGTTCTGCTACTTATGGTCATTTTCTATCCCTGACAAGCTGAGGGTTAAGAAGGCCAGCAAACTCTTTCTATATCTGACTTGAACCAGAAGTCCAGGAAAGGAATCTCGCAGATAATCAGGGACTCCTCGTGGTCTAGTGGGGTTTATTTGACACAGCACCTACCCCTTCAGCAGAGGAGACTCTAAAGGGGTAGATGACCCCTAAGCCCATGTGGTGTTGGTGGAAAGTACTCTTAACAGTGTATCATTGAAGCATTGTTAGTGCTAGATACTTCTGTTTTGTGGTTGATCAAATGAAACCATGGATGGATGGGTGGGGTGGGGAACTGGGTAAGAGGAGACATTTTAGAAAATATTGCCCCAGGTACAATAGCCTCTGACACAACATTATAATACAAATTCACGAAATTCTTTGTGTCAGCATTAATGTTGATTAATGATTTATTTTAATTGCAGTATTACTGTTTTATTTACTCGTAGTTGAGCATAAAAAGGCTCCCTTGAGTTACTTGGTGCTAGAAAAATAACTCCTGAGTGTAAATCAAATAAACCATCTTTTTCCAACAATAGGGAAGCCTGCAAACAAACCCGGTACTCCTAGTACTGCTTTACTCTGATTCTCTGTGTTGACTTTATTCCTGATTCCAGTTGCAGAGGGGAGCTTCTAGGGCATCTCAGTTTCTCCTGGATTTAGGTGATTGCGGGGAGTCAAGGTAAGGAGCAAAGACCACTCTTTAGGGCTTCTTGAAGGATCTTTGCCTTTCGATTCAGTTTTTTTTTTTCCCCACTGGAAAAAAAAGTACCCAAGTAATACATGCTCTTATAAAACTGTAAATAACATGGAAATGAATTAAATAAAAGTTAAAGTCCCTTTTCCTTTGCCATCTTTCAACCCCAACCCCCTACGGAGAAGCTGAGTATCTTTGTAGGACTTTTTTTCTGTGTGTTTGTGGGTGTGTAGATATGTAAATGCACAGAAAATACATAAATGCAAAAAAAAAAAACCCCACATATCTCTTTACATAAACAGGAACATTTAAAATTACACATATTTTTCTTTTACTTGCTTTTTTTTTAATTAACAATGTTTCTCAGACCTCTCTCTGTTTGCACGTGTAGATCTATCTTACTCCTTTTAATGACTACAAACTGCCCCTAAAATAGCTGGGTGTACCATATTTGTTTAACTATTTCCCTATGCATGGACATTCCTGTTTGCAGGCTGGGTTTTTGTTGGTTTTCTCGCTATTAGAAACAGCACTCCAACATTATCCTACCTCCTTTAAGCTGCTAGAAACCGTCCTTCAGTGTGTCCTTCTCTCTCTCTTCAGGAATCAGAGCCGGGTGAGAGACATTGAAAAGGCAGAGTAGGCAATCCTTTTTCTTCCCCTGTTGGCTTCCTTTCCATCTCCCACCTGAGTTCCATGCAATGTACAAAAGGAGAGCTCCCCCTGCTGGGAATACCCTTTCCTTCCTCCCGCTCACCTGGGGAAGTCCTTTGGACCCGCGAGCCTCGCCTCAAGTTGCTCTTCCGAGGCCCCGCCCACCGGCCCGGTGAGTCGGCGGCCCCTCCTCCCCGCTCCCTTGGCTCTTTCCGCGTCCCAGATGGGTTGGAAGGTACCTGCCTGTGAACCTGGCCCATGAGGGGAGGAGCTCACCGTGTGTCCTCAGCTTCTAGTACCGCGATGAGCACGTTGCCCAGGGACACACGGGTGACCCAAACTGAAGGGCCTCCAGGCGACCCGCTCCTGACGAAGTGGACGCTTGGTCTAGTTACCTATAAATCTGTGTTGAAGCCAACAACGTTAGATTGTGAATCATTTGGATAGCATCTGAGACGGAACAAGGTGTACAGACTAAGAAGAGCCTTGCAGGAAGTGTCGCCGGCACCGGCCGGTCCCTTTTCCGGCCTTCCCCACACTCACCGTATCCGTGCGGACCGCTCTGATCTTGGCAGGGGGCTCCCACGGACTAACAGTTTTGCAGTTTCTGTTTGTAATTTGTGTTAGCGCTTGTCGCCGTGCCCGCCGGCGGCTCTCGGGCGAGTTGCTCTGATGCAACCGGCTTTTACTCCCTTTCCAGCGGCAGCCCTGCCGGGCCTCGAGCCTCTCCTGGGGCTGCTGGGGCCCGGAGGGCTTCCCGACACCACACTCCCAACTTTGTAAGCCAGGGAGGGCCCCGGCAGGCTCACAGCTGCCGCAGCAAGGGGACTGTAGTTCTCCAGCCTGCTTGACCTGGAAGGGCAGAGCAGAAGAGAGGGGAGGCGGAAAGCACAGAAGGGGGCGCCTGGGTGGCTCAGTCAGTTAAACTAAGCCTCTGCCTTCCTCTCAGGTCATGATCTCAGTGTCATTGGATCGAGTCCCGCCTTGGGCTGCTTGCTCAGCAGGGGGCCTGCTTCTCCCTCTGCCTCTCCCCCTCTCCCTGCCTCTTTCTCAAATAAATAAATAAAACCTTAAAACACACACACACACACACACACACACACACACACACACACACACACACAGAGAGAGAGAAGGGCTGGAGAGAGGATCCATCTGAAGAAGTAGCCATTGGGTCAGACCCCAGAGTTGAGGCTGACATTTGAATCCTAAAACTCTAGGCTATAAAGTATCTTGGGGATCAGCTGGTAAGTATTAGAGCCAGAGTGGCTTGGGGTGGAGGCGGGGAGGGTACCATCCTATGTAAAACACACGCCTGCCGGCTCCACCCTTCCACCAGATTGCTGCTCCCTATTCAGCCTACATAGAAATTCTGGGGTGACTGGGGAATGGCCATGATCTCCCACTGTGGCTTATGCAGCTGGCCTGGAGCAAACTCCGCCATCAATACAGTCACTCTAGCCGTGAGGGAGGAGGAGGAGGCATGAGGAGAGGAGAGAGTGGAAGGAATGGTGTGGACTGGGTCTTCCTTCTGTCCTTCGTTCTTCAGAGAAGCCAAGTCTACACCCAGAAAGGTGGGGGCATCAGACCAGAGTCGCTCGGCTGGTAAACCCGTGATAAATCCCCACGCTCGTTGCTACTCTTTTCTATGTCCCACGTTTTTGAGAAGGGAGAACCGGCATCTGACACGCTTCTGGGATAACCTAGCCTAGAGGAGGGATGTACTACGGCTAAAATGCTTCCTCCACCGGACTCTCCAATTCCTCATCCATATTAATTTTACTCTCTGACCTCAAGTTTGGTTCTTTTACAAATGCAAATATCCCTGGGAGAAGCAACAGAATGTCACCAAGAATAATTTCATTAAATCTTTCCTGTAAAGCAGATTGAGCAAAGTAAGTTACAAACGAATAAAGGCCTGGGGAAGAGATGTCAATGTGTGTTAAGGTTTCCAACACTCCAGGGGGAATATAGATGCCCAAAGGGAAGAGATCGCTGCCTCTAGGTTTACTTTTTGCCTAGAGACTGGTCTGACATCAGGGACTCCCCCCCCCCCCGAGAGAGTGCTCATGGTCACTCCAGCCACAAACTGCAAAGCGGGGTCACCCTAGTTCACATCCTAGCCTGGCTGCTTCTACAGCTAGAAACTCCCACTAACCCAGATACTTCTTGGCAGCCCGCAGGAAGGTGGGTCTGTGCTGATCAGCAGATCTGTTCTTTAAAGTGGAAGATGGCCAGGGAGATGTGTCAGCAGCTCTCCTTGGCAACAGAAGGTGGGGGAGCTTGCCTTTTCAGCAAGGTATATCCTGGGCCAATAGCTCATTTCTGGGCTCCTGAAGTCATCTGCTGGTTCCCAGGCAGTAAAGAAGGTACCCCCTTTCCTCCCTCACAGGTGGGCTTAGAAGGTCATTGCGTTTCTCCAAAAGCAGGGGTGCGTCCAAACCCTGACAGCTGCCCCCATTCGGGTGGCTCTCCCTTTCATCGTTATCTTAGGCTCCTTCTAAGCTTTGTCAAGTTTCCACATTTCTCCTGAGTTAGAGAAGCCCAGGATGGAAAATAAGGAATATGCCACTATGACAGCTGAGCACGCCGGGAGGATTGTTTAAAGAGTCTGGCCCCCTCTTTTTCTTCGTGTCCCTTGTGAGGATGAATAAAAGAAAGTAATGTACCCAAAGCTCTCTGAGCTCCTTGGGGAGAGGGATTATGAATGCCCAGATTCTGTGGTTATACAGGGCATTTAATAATATACTAACAGTTAGACTTTCCCCTTCTTGACAGAATTTGATTACATGAAGCTCCCAAAGGTCTCCTCTGAAATAGAATTTTCTAAAAGTCAACAAAAGTGGAAAACATTGCAGTCTTCCAATAATGACTGACCCCAGGCAAGGTTCTGCTAAGTCTGGGGGAAGGGCTGCATTTCCTATGGGACAGGCAGAATTCTTCCTCTCTGGAAGGTCTCAAAGACTGGAGCAGTAATGGGAAACACAAGAGCGATTTTGACTACTGAGACTTAATAAGGCCTGACATTTCTATGCCTAATCCTCATATATATTCCATTATGGTGATTTTTCAGGACAGACCACTCAAAGGAGTCCCTTTTATGTACTTGGGGGGGGAGGGGCAAAGGCAAGTGGTGGGGAGGGGAAACTATAATCGCTATAAAAATAAGAAAAATCACAAATAAACCCAACAAAATTTCTGGAAAAACCAGCCCTGACTTCTATTTCTCAAAAAATTCTCTCTTTAAATGATGTGCCAGGCCCCAGTGAAATCTAAACTATGTTCTTCTATGCTTAAAATATGAAATCCCATGTAAAACTAAATGCTTTAGAAATAGAGACATGAAATAACATTACAAAAAGCTGGGAGAGAGAAGATTTGGTAAGTCAACTCTTTCTAAAATATCTAAGCCTGCCTGAGCCTGGACAAGGGAGGATTCAAAACCCAGCTGTGCAGCTTCCCTCTGGGGCGGCTCAGCCCTCCTTCAGTGGCTCTGGCCATGAGAAAAACAGGTAACCTGCTTCACAAAAACTGAGCAGCTCCCATTCGAGACCGTTAGAACGCACAGAAAATCGGGACTGTATTCACACTGGCCCAATGAATGAGAGATTACACGCCTCCGGTAAAGGTTACAGTACCATCTACCCTCAAACAGAATGAGTAATTTTGTGCTATTTTTGGATGGTGTGGTTCTTTAAAACAAAGCGATAAATTAAAGTGGCCTCAGTAATGCAGCAAAAATGTTAAGCAGTTTTAAGGCAAATGGAAAATGTGGTCTTCGTGTACAAAGGAGTCAGCAGATGGAAAGGTTTGGAGTCGGCTCTCTACTGAGTTCAAAAGAATTTCAGCCTGTCAGTCTGGTATCGAACTTTGGAAACTATGCGGTGCCCAGAATTGTGCCTGGGCATGAGGAGCTATTAAAAAGAATTTTTTTTTCTTCTGAATTTCCAGTCAATAGAGGATTCCTTGAGGGCAGGCATGGTGTCTGTTTTTTCCACGGTAATACAACTCTGACTTGCCTAGCCCCGTTAACATCCCACCTTCTACAGCTCTCCCAGACCACTCAAACGGCTTCGTGTTGGTCACTGGCAGCACGCAGTACCTCCTCCACAGCTCTCCAAATCCAGGCCCTAGTTCTCCACATTTGTCTTACCTAAATCCTACATCCCACACAGCCTTCAAGGTCCAACAGAAACCCCCTAGTGTTCCTTACCGCCTTCAGCCTGTGCCGGCCCCTCCTTCTTTCCTCTCCCATTGCACTTAGGGTTGGACCACACAGAGGGGCTTAGCTGAGCAGCAGCGAGAAGGAGGACAACTGGGAACACCTTGGGCAAGGCAGAGTGGGTGTCCCCCATTGATGCTGGGGGAGGGGGAGAATGGGAGAGGATGAGGGGAGCAGAAAGGAGGAAGAAGATGGATCCAAGTTCATATCCAGATCCCTCCATGCCTGAGGTGGGTAATCTGGGGCAAATGCTGTCATGTCCTTGGTTCGCCCACTCTCAGAGGCCTCCCATTTGTGAGTGACAGTCCGTAGTATCTGTAAGACAAAAAAATTCATCAAACCTAAATCGAAATGATGCACTGGGATGAGACGGGTATGAAGTAAAGGGAGTTGCAGGAAAGCCTTCTGAATTAGGGTCTCCTCGGTGATCCCCTCTGCAGCACCAAGTTCTTTGTTGTTCTTTTTTGTTGCTGTATCAGTTTAAGCCCAGAGAGGTGCCTGTATGTGTGGGTGTCTGGCTTCCTCACTAGGCTCCATGCTTTCTGGACAGGGATGTGGTATTTCACTCACTGTTGTATCCCCAGGGCCAAGCCCGCGCCTCAATAGATACGCATGGGATCAATGAATGAGTTCACCCTCAATGTGCAGCTAGCGTTTTAACCGACTGAGCCACCCAGACACCCTTAGCTGGTAGCATTTTAGAAAGTGCTTTAGAAAGAGTGTTCTGGCAATGGTGTGCTGTGTAGATGGGAGAGGGAGAGGCTCGGAACCACAACTTCAGTGACATAGCTTCTGAACTTGAGAACCTTCTGGCATTTGTTGTTGCATTTTAGTTCTTGTGGTGAGGGGACTCCTCTTCTCAGTCCTAGCAACAGTTTCTGCTCTGTACAGAAAGATCTTCCAAGGGAGCCCAATGCAGAATTAATTTCATCGTGTTTGGTTCAACATGATGCATCTTAACAGCACACTTATTGTGTGCTTGGTATGTGCTAGACAATGTCCTAAGGACTTGACATGTTTCTGTTTCTCTGGAGAACTCTAATACAACAATAAGATATGTATGTACACATACGTAAAAAGATTTATAGTAAGGGATTGGCTCCCGTGAGCATGGAAGCTGAGAAATCTCAAGATCTGCAGTTGGCAAGCAGGCAACCCGGGAAAGCTGAGGGTATAGTTCTAGTTCAAGTTGAATCTGAAGGCAGGACAAGACTGATGTCCCAGCTTGAAGGCAGGCAGAGAGGAGAGATCTTCAATGGATAGGCTGAGACCCACCCACATTCGGGAAGGCCATCTGCTTTACTCAGTTGGCTCAGTCAAGTTGATACATAAATTCACCTACATATATATGTTAATTCAATTAATCCTCACAACAATCCTATTAAGTAGTAGACTATTATCCTTCTTATTTGGGGGAGCCAAGATTTCAGCCCGTCTGACGTCAGAGCCAATAGGTTTAAATAGTACTGTGTATTATGATGCTTCACCCCGCCTTGGAAAACCACCCTAGGGTTTTCCTTCATACTTGCAAGTGATTTTCATTTTTATTTTATCAAATAAGTTAGCAGCATCAAATAAAAATTTAAAAAATAGTTTATCATTTTTATTTGTTACTTTCTGGTCCTCACTCACTTTTACATGTAGTTTCAAAAAGAGCCTGGTTTGCCACAATTTTATATGCAACGTTAGAAGCGATGCTGGTGTAAAGAGTGTCACCCTCATTTGGCCCTGGTTAGTCATTCATAATAATAATGACAATAAAATAACATGAAATTATTATTACCAATTAATTGTGTTAAATAGTTATTTAATGAATATTTAATATACAACATTCTCTTGGTTTGTGGTTCAATTTCTTGAACATGAGCCCAAAAAAGTGACTCTATTAGTTATCACAGAAGACATTTACATCAAATTCTCTTCAGATCACGGGAATACAAGATATCAAATGTTGGATCTGAGTGATAGGAATACAGGTAATTCTGGGGGGACTCCTGGGTGGCTCAGTTGGTTAAGCATCCAACTCTTGATTCAGCTCAGGTCATGATCTCAGGGTTGTGAGATCCAGCCCTATGACAGGCTCTGCACTGGACATGGAGCCTGCCGAAGATTCTTTCTCTCCCCCTGCCCCTCCCCACTACTCTTAAAAAAAAAAAAAGGAATATGGGTAATTTTCTTTTTGTTTCTCTTTTCTGCCCTTTTTATGTATCATAATTGAAAAATTTATAATTCACCTTATTTTTTTAATGTTGTACAATTACAGCATTAATTAAAACAAGACAAAACTGGGCCAAACTGCCCATAAGAATCACTTCCTGTGGCTGCAGGAGCATCAGGGCTGGTCTGCAAGTCACCGCCACTTCCAAAGACCTTCTAGTAGCCTTCCTTATCACACCTCAGCCCACAGCAGAGCCAGAACATACGGATCCCAGCATCAAGATCCCAACATATTTATTTCCTCCAAGATTATTAGTTATTTAGTGACAGGCCAAAGAACAGAACCCAGGCATCCAGATTTGCCACTCTCTTATGTACTAATGATATCCCAAATGAGCCAGCTTCCTGAAATTTTTTTTTGGAAAAGGTTTCATCACATGCATTTTCCTGCTTCATATTGGGTTCCTGGGTTCATGGCTATAGGAACATAAATACAGTAATTAGGTGCAAGGGTAACAAAAACATGGTGTGTCCTCACCCTCCTCACTCATAGCTGACATCATTCATGGGCCAGAGAATCTCTTCCCTGAGCTCAGCTTTCCTTCAGATCCTTTTCAACACAGCGCTCCAGGCAGCTGTTACAAAGAGTTGGCTCCAAGGATAAGCCTCCTTGCTCAGCCTGGATAGGGTAGTGAGGTCAACATTGATTCTTTCTCTTCCTTACATCTGACCTTGGTTCTACACTAGTCAAGGCTATAAACTTGCACTTTCTCCTCACTCTGCTTGAGAGAACAGATTCTGAAAATGGATATTCAGGCTGGAAGCTACTTTCATCCCAAAGCAGGTTCCTGAGACAGAAGGGCAGGGAGTCACATCTCACCTGTTTATTTTGCCTGCTTAGAAAGGCTTGAGTGACCAGTTCAATCTCATGCAGCTGGATTCAGGGCAGAACAGAAACAGCCCCAGGCAAGCCGACTCTTCATCCAGTGCTCTTCACCGCTGCCTATCTGACTCTGGCCTTTATCAGACAGAACAGAGAAAATGTTCCTGGGATCTGACATGTGTAAACACTCCTCCATCACCCTGGCCATGGCCGCTTGCCAAGACAGGATTGAGGCCAGATTTAGTGGGTCCTTCAGCCCAGTGACCCTGATGGAAACAATCCCCTGATATAGAACAGAGAGAGCCAGAGAAAAAATGTGCTGTCCTACAACGAACAAAGCCTGGGATGATTCATTCTCCTGATCCTGCTGATTTACCACTGGGTGCTGGTCACTCATACATGGCTGTCAGCAACTTTGCAGGAATTCTAATCTGAATGCTTATCCTGAACACATAATTCCCTAGTTACTTCCTCATGGTTCCCAAATGTTCAGAGGTTTCCTGGGAATGCTTTCCTGGTTGTCCTCTTAGTACTTTGCAAGAGACCTTTTTAAAATGCCAAATAATCTGGAGGCCTTGGGTAACTCCCTTAGCTTCCCTGGACCTCAGCTTTCTTATCCTTAAAAATCAGGAATTGGACTAGCTGGCCTGAAAGTTCAATGACAAGACACATTTGAGGAAACCCTTTTAAATAGGAAAAACTTATTTGAGCTTTCTCTGTCTTAAAACTTGGCTGGTTACCTATGTGTTAATGGGACCAGGCAGTAGGGTGGGCCAGGATGGGCCAGGGCCTGGCTGTGGGCATAGCCTCTGGTCCCACCACGCTCCCACTCCCCTGCCTTTGGTCTCCTGCCATGCCCTGGATGGATCACTAATGCTCAGGTCACTAATGATTTATTTCTTGCCAAATTTAGTAAACACTTATAAAGTAAAAGTAAATTATATAAGCACCATGAGGGTATTATGAAAAATCAACAAAGCAGAATATGTGTATATACAAAGTCATATGTATATAAGTAAGTACATTTACACACAAATGTAAACATTTACAACATGCCATTTTTAAGGGGACACATTCTAGGTGTTTCCTCCCCCCAGGTGTATTAATTTAGTTTTATTTTTACAGAAATTGGATCAGTCGGAACACATGACTCTGTAACATGCTTTTTGCACTAAACAATAGGTCTTAGAGTGCCTTACTATGTCAGCTCATGAATCCTCTTAAAATGGCTACAGAGGACCCATTATGTGGATATATCATATCATGTCCTAACTACTCCTTTTTGTTAACCGCTTCTCCATTGATGGATATTTAGTTTGCTTCTAGGGTGTTGCTATTTCAAAAAAAAATATTGCAATAAACAAATATTCTTGTCCATATATTTGACCATTGCTCTAAGATAGATATATCTAGAAGCAAAACTATTGGGTTTACAGAAATGCCCATTTTCCATTTGAAAAATTCTGCCAAATTGTCCTTCAATATGGTAATACCATTGGGAATATCCATTTACCCCCATAATCTCATTGATCTTCCATTTTGTCTTCTACTTGCAACAGCAAGGCTGAGCACATTTACATGTTCCCTTGGCCATGTATATTTCTTTCACGGATTGCCTATTTATACCCTTTGCTTATTTTTCACTTAGGTTGCCTTTTTCCTTATCAACTTGTAGGAATTTAAGAGTGTTTTTAATCAGCTTGTGTACTCATCACCCAGCTTTGATATTATCGACTCAGGGCCAATATATTCTCCCATCCACTTCTACCCGATGCATGGGTTATTTTGAAGCAAATCCCCAACATCATACCATTTCATCTGTTAACATTTCAGTAAGTAAACCTAAAATATCAAAGCTCTTAAAAATATTCACAGTATTATCATATCCAAAAAGAAAAATAATTCCCTTAATATCATCAAACATTCAGTGTTCATATGTCCTTCATTAGCTCTTGTAGTTTTAAAAATAATTACCTCAATGTCATCAAATGCCCAGTAAATTTCCTCCATTGTCTCATAAATCTTTTTTTAACAATTTGTTTGAATCCAGATCCAAAGAAGGTCAATGAATTTTAATTGGTTAATAGGTCTTCTAAGTCTCTTTTAATTTATAGATTCTTTCTTTCATTTGTTGGAGAATTTGAGATATTTTTCCTTGGAGTTTCCCACAGCCTGGATTTTTGCTTATTGCATTTGATGGTATCATTCGACATGTCCCTGTATCCTGTGTGCTTCTTGAATACTTGTGTCTAAGCCTTGCTTAGATTCAAGATTGATGTTTTGACAAGAATACCTTATAGGTGTGTTGTGTTTCCAGCAAGGCCATGTGACTCTGGCTGTCTCTTCATGAGGTTAGTAGCAGGCATTCCTATTGTGTTGGTCTGGGCCCACCCAGGAAACAGAAATCACACAGCAGGGGTGGTAATATAAAGAATGATTAACTGTGATGGGAGAGTAACAATGAAGAAGCATGGTATATGGTATCCAATATCTAAGGGAGAATACTCATGGAGAAACGAGCTTGGAAGGGGGGTTCCCTGAAGACTGAAGCTCCCACTTAGCAGGTCTGGTTGCCGAACAGTAGATGAAGGCAGTTAAGCTCACTGGGCTTCTCGGCCACATCTAGTCCATAGTCACCAGGAAGCAAGCAGGAACCCATGGATGCAGGCCAGCATGGGTGCAGGGTGCTGCTATGGGGGGAAGGCCTGGTGGGCAGCATTCATGTTGGGAGGACCGGAAGGACCAACGTCCTCAGGCACAAGGCAGCTGATGGTGGAGAACAGAGTGCAGGAGGAGTCAGGGCTCCACTGCCCAGCGAGGCCTGGGGTGCACAGTGTCTCCATCACAAGTGCTGAGGCGAAGGTGGTCACTGGGCCCACGCTAGGACTCAGGTCTCTGAGGGACTGCACATCGTAAGCACGTGGCTGGGGCAGAAGCAAACACTGGTGAGCGGCCATGTGGCAGGAGCGAGAAAAACAGTACTCCAACGCTACTGACTAAAGCCCCCTTCCTCCAGCGATGTCCCTCCTGCGCCCTCTACTGACAAAGCTTAACATTGTACTCATTGTAAAAAACGCTTCAAGAGTCCAATGCATTATTACAGAGCAGGTACTGAAGGGTGGTTAGGGGGCTGAGAGGCAATAAATTGATAACTGACACAATGATCAGTAGCTAGGTCCTTTATTTCACTAGGGGTTGCAAAATGATTAGATTTTAATTCTCGCTATGTTCACTTATTAACTGGAATGCTCCCAGAGGGAACATTGCCTGAGGCACAGTATGTACAAGAACCTGGCTCTTTCTCCACCACCAGCATTTCTCCCTGTCTCACATAGTTTAGGTCCTTAGGTCCCAGTGTTCTCTGCCCACTCACCAGGTCCGGTGTGAGCTCTACTTTTGGCTCCCTTGCATCCCCTTCTCTCTCTCTGGTCCAATGCCTCACTTCAGGTCAAAGCTCTTTTGTTAACACCTCCTGAATCCCGACTCTGCCTATAAATCCCCTGAATAGAACAAACAGGAAGTGGAACTTTTCGTTCATAAATCACGGAATCGTCTCAAACATCTTATGAAGTGGGTGTCCTCCTCTGGGTTTCACAGATAGGGCCCCTGAGGCTTATAGAAGGGAAAAGAGTGCTTCCAGATCCTACACTGGTAATGGGCAGAGCTGGGGCTACCCTTAGGTCTGCTTAATTCTGAGTCAGGAGAGCTTGCCAGCCCTGGAAAGCTCCCAGCCTTCTGCTTATTTCTCTCCAGGTAATTTCCACCGCACTTGTCTCCTGATTTCTTACCAGTTCCCCCATTTGCTTCTGAATTTCCAGGTCATGAAAAATGGTCTCCCAGAATCATCACTAGAAACTCTCTACCAGGATCACCTCCTCCAATATCCACCCAGGGCTTAATTCCCAGGCTGCAGTTTCTTTTCAAACAGGAGCCTAATTCCATGTAAATGCATTTAGCTCCATACAATCTAGTGGCAGCTTATTTTCTCTGGTCTCAGGTTTAAGGGACAGACACCTCTCTAGCTTTCAAGGTGCTGTTTGACCTCCCCCATCCTCCACCCCTCTCCCTCCCCAACACACACAGACAGAAGGGAATGAGGATAGAGGTGAGAATTTCTCTTCCCCAGAGGCAGTTAGGCTACTAGGGGATTGTAAAGAAGGAAATAACACCGAACTTGGCATGAACATTAAACGTGGCTCTCTTCATTCTCCACTCTCAGGAAACCATGTGCCAGCTGTGAAGTCCTGGCCATTCCAGCTGCGTGGAGACTGCTGAAAATCCTACTGCAGTCCTTTTCCTCCGTTCCCTCTCCAGTTCACTTTTCTTCCTCAACAACACACCTGCCACTTTTCCTTTTCTCTTGAGTCACGTCCTCTGCCTCACAGTTATCACTCCCACCTCCCGGTCTTCCTTAGCCCTCTCCCCTGCATTCCTTCCTTTTGGTCCATGGCCCCCTGTCTTCCTCTCTTTCCTTCCTCCTACCCTAGCCTTACTGGCAAAATCAAGCAAAATAACAAAAGAATGGGGAATAAGTAAACAGTTGCCTACCCTCACTTGGAAGTCCCTGGAAGTGGCTTCCTTCACCTCCATTGATAGAGTGTCTCCGTGTTTCAAAGTATTTGGCCCTCATTCAAGGCCAGTCAGAGTGGCCGTGGAGTCATTGTGTTGAGATGAAGGTAAATCCAGGCAGTTTCTATTTTTAGATGCAATTGTGTTTCTGGAAAAGGCTGCACATAATAGGAAATCCTGAGTGTGAAGACTGTTTCCTGCCAGTTGAAGCATTGTTGTCTTTGGCTGTTCTGACAATAGCAGAGCCTTCGAGTAAGTGCACAAAGGCGTAGGGGCAGGGTGAGGAAGAGACCTGGCGTGTTGGGCAGATGAGAAGCAGTTGGGTGTGGAGGAGTTGGGGAAAGTGGGAATTGCTGGAGAAGGTGATTTAAAACTCTAGGTGAAAGCAAATAAGCTACAGAATCCTGTCAGAGGATGAAAAAAAATGGTTTACTTTACAAATATATCTATGGAAATGGGGTCAGCTAGGGCAAGGCATTGTCTGCTCCATATGTGCTGTTATAAAAATGGTCCATGATGAAGTGCCTACCTCATGGATACTGCTCGATGATGATAATGGGGACAGTCACTGACAGTAACAAGGGGGATGGTGATGATGGTATTGGAGAGAGTTAGTTATTTTATTCAGACCTAAGAAACTGAAGACTCTATTCTGCTGGGGTTTCTGGATAGTTCTGAAGCAGGGCTTCTCATCCTTAAATATGGATACAAATCACCTGGGAGCTCATTAAAAACATTTTGATTCAATGTTTGGGATGAGCCTGAGATTCTGCATTTTTTTTTTTAAAGATTTTAAAGATTTATTTGTCAGAGAGAGAGTACAAGCAGGGGGCATGGCAGGCAGAGGGAGAAGAATGTTTCCTGCTGAGCAGGGACCCTGGGATCATGACCCAAGCCGAAGGCAGATGCTTAACCAACTGAGCTACCCAGGTGTCCCTGTGATTCTGCATTTCTAACAAACTCCCAGGTCAGTTCTGCTAGCTGATCAATATATCCATCCTGTTTATAGGCTGAGGGACCAGGAGAACATGTGTGGAAATACATCTTCAGAGTGTTGAGTCAGGACTGGGGGATAGGAAATAAGGTAGAACTTTTTGATTTGGGGGCACTCTCATGAATCAGGACTCACATCCTGGTAAAGGTACGGTAGACACTTTCTTCATTGGATAAAGAACCCATTAGTTAGGACGGCTGACACCAACATCCCCGAGCAGCTTAGCAGTGGTTGTTTTCTACAGACCAAGACTGAAGTGGGTGTTAGGTTAGAATCCGGCTCTAGTCATTATGTGTGTGTTGGGGGAGGCATTTGCCCATCAAAGGCAAGGTGGAAGTAATTGCCATAATGGCAAGCAAGGCAGAGAGACAACCCTCCAAAGGCCTTTGATAATGACTGCTAGAACATGGTGCACGGGGGGGTCAGGGGAGCTGGTAGGGGAACTTCTTGGCCTACGTAACTGAAAAGATCAAGAGAAAACGAACAAAGGCTGGTGTCAGCTGCCACAGTGAAAAATGGCAGCTCTCATCCACATTCTAGATGTCAGTCGTCAGAGCCAGAGCACATTAAGGACGCTGCCACACGCTATTATTACATATACTTGGTAGCTCCTCCCCTAACCCTTCCCTAAAGGTTCCTGTAGCTGTTTACCCCAGTAATAATACACCGAGGAAAGAATACCTAGATTTTTTTTTTTTTTTTAGATTTTATTTATTTGACAGAGAGAGACAGCCAGCGAGAGAGGGAACACAAGCAGGAGGAATGTGAGAGGAAGAGGCAGGCTCCCATCAGAGGAGCCTGATGCGGGGCTTGATCGCAGAATGCTGGGATGACGCCCTGAGCCGAAGGCAGACGCTTAATGACTGAGCCACCCAGGTGCCCCAAGAATACCTAGATCTTTTCAGGATCTGAGCTGGAAACTGGTAATAAGGGACCCCAAACACCACCGTGGCCCCTGTTCGAGTGGACCACAATGGAACCCTGGGATAAATGGCCTAAGTCAGTCTCAAAATGGGTCCAGTGGACTCATGTGGACCATTCTTCCTTCCGTTCTAATTGTTCCTAGGGCCGGGATCTCGGGTCAGGCAACAAAAACAAGCCAAGACCCAGCTAAAAGACACAAGGACAACCCACACCAAACAACCATACACACCAACAGAAAATAATTAGCCAAGCTTGGCCCCTAAAACAAAGCAGAAGCCCTCCTTCTGTAGAGAAAGTTCCTCCTCAGGTTCCCGCTCTGCTAATAAGGGAAAGAAAAGCAGTGCTTCGTCCTGATTGTTTGGAAAGAACTTGTCCTGATTGGTTGGAAAAAGCTAATCCTGATTGGTCGGTATGGGCCGGCAACTCAGGCGGCTCATTGGTGGTTTTTGGAGCCGGGGTCTTGTTTTAAACCCGGCTTGTGTATGGGACCGACTCTTGGCCGCATCCTGTTTCTGTTCTGTAAGAGAAGCTGTCTAATTATAAAAACCAATAGAAGGCACCCTGTCCGCGCGATATTTTTCGCTTGGGGCTTGTTTCCACGGTCCCTGTCTCACAGTAGTATGCTGATAGGCCAGCTCTCTAACAAGAAGGAGAAGAACGGGGAAGCGGAGGGGAAGTGGCTTGAGGGGGGTGAAGGAGAAGAAAAACCTCTGATTTGAATGTGTGGCATTTGCTGATTTTTAGTTTGTACATACTTCCACCATGGCCAATTTCAAGCCACTGTCATGAAGGGACAAGATGTTTCAGATCTTCAGTGTATAAGCAGGATGGATATATTGAACAGTGGCAGGACTCCCCTGGGAGTCCATTAGAACGCAGGCCAGGTTCTGTGAATGATCCCTTCCTTCCCATAGCAGGGCTATTACTCACTTTCCAAGCCTTACTAAGACTTGACCGTAATTATTAATATAGCTGCAAAGGGGGGATGCAGGAGCAAATCTTGAGGCTAGCAAACACTGTCTAGCAAGGTATCTAGCTTGGGGGAGGCTTTTGTCTATCTCCAGGTTAGGGGGCTGCTCTCTTAGCGAGTGGGAAGGGGGCTACTGTTGCCAGCCTAGAGGTTCTAGGGCACATCACCCCAGATTTCCTATCTCAGGGTCCCGCTCTTATCACAGCCCTCACTTCCCCATAGGAGACATGCCAAGGCTGTGACGTCAGCTTCTCTTGTTACTGCAACAGCCTGAAAATCCGGTCCTAGACCTGGTTTTCTTTATGAGTGGCCCTCCAGCTGCAGATGAGGGTTTTAAAAATGCTGCCTGAGAAGCCTTCTGGCTTTTTTTTTTTTTTTTNTTTTAACAATGCTGCCTGAGAAGCCTTCTGGCTTTTTTTTTTTTAAAGATTTATTTATTTATTTTGAGAGAAGGAGAGAGAGAGAGGAGGGGCAGAGGGATAGAGAAACTTTTAGCAGACTCCTCACTGAACTCAGAGCCTGACCTGGGGCTTTATCTCACAACCCTAAGATCATGACCTGAGGCAAAACCAAGAGTGGGACACTTAACTGACTGAGCCACCCAGGTGCCCCAAAGCCTTCTGGCTTTCACGCTGTGTTCTAAGTTGATGGTTGGCTGATCTGAGCCTGTCGTTTTCTTCAACAATTAACCAGCCCTATAATCTGTTGCCGCCATATCTCTGATGTGACAGAGCTATTGCATAAGCTGATGCATCTCCTTCCAGCAGACTCCATTTCAGCACTGCAAACAAGTCTTACTGAACTTATCCACAAGCTAAGGGGAGAATCTTCTAGAATCTTTCAAAGCTCCACGTAAGACTAACAATGGGGGCTCATTACCACCAGGCTGCTGAGTGATTTGATTCCACAATTCCATTACAAGGGTCTGCTTCCCAGGAGAGCTTCCAGTACCAACTGTCTTAGGTTGGGTTTTCCTGAATTGGACTCAGACACAAGGATTTGGGTGCAAGTAGTGTATTTGTGAGGGGATTCCAGGAAGCACTGGTAGAGACAGGGAAGGGCAGAAAGACAATAAGGGTGTATAATCAAGCAAGAGCCCCCTGGGAGGCCCTGGGACTTAATCCCACTGGGAAACACTCTGGAATATTCCTCAGTTACCCACTGCCTGAGGGATGAGAAAGTTTTGTATTTATCCACCCACACCTCCTCTGTCTTTGCCTAAGGGCTGCATCTGGGGGCATTGACTCACTGGCATACCAAAACTGCCCTCAGCAAAGAAAAATCAGGTGTTTACAAAAACAGCTATTGGTATTTAGAGGTGAGTGCCAAGGAGATACTGGCTGGGCTTGTCGGCCTCTGCTACAAACTTGTATCAGAACTGAACTACGGGTTACCCCACTATGGTAGCAGTAGCAATACCAAAAAAATATGACCCAGCCCAAATGGGGACGATGCTTGGAAACTCTTGGGGAAAGAGAGACATGGTACAGCCTGAGTGATCTTGGTGCTGGAGCCACTGGGTAGGTAACACAATGGTCAGGAGTTCCAGTTAAAGAGCTAGAACCCTGGCCTGCTGTGTGGGGTGAGTCACCAGGCCAGTTCCCACATGAGCCTTTCCACTGGCATGCCAGGAGATGTAATCCACAGAGAGATATGTCTGACAGACTAGCTGCTGCAGATTACCATTGGGCCCTTCAGGTAACAAAGCCTTGGCCAGTTAGGAAAATCCCTTAAAGAGTGACTCCATGGGTCAGAATTTCCAGGCACAAGTTGTAGGAAAGTATTTTGAGAAATACAGCTTTTTGAGGAGCCAAATTATATTGAAAATAATAGCACCTAGCTGCATTTGTATGGGGTTTTCAGAGCATGTTCACATATTAGTGCAACTGACCCTCACAAGGAGGCAAAGAAGAAAAATGTGGGGGTGTTTTTGTCCTCGTTTCACAGATGAAGAAAACTTGAGACTCAATGAGGTTAAGTGACTATTTCTGTTACAGGATTTCTTTCCCTTCAGTGCCTGAGGTCCTTGGTCACGCCGCTTTGAAGAATGAAGAGGTAGACCAGAGTGCTGGGCAGCAAAGCAAAGTTTATTGAGAGATAGTACAAAGCTCCCAGGCAGGGAGGGGACCCCCAAGGGTTGCCACCGGAGTTTCTAAGTCTAAGGTTTTTTATGGGCTTCTTGGCTGTTTTAATCTGATTAACCCTCCCTGTGCCTGTCATCCAAACAGGTTTTTGTCATCTACCTATCACATGGGGAAGGGCGGAGGGCTCCTTTCATGCTGGTGTAAAATCCTTTTAAGGGTGGTTTCCTCTTAGGGTGAGGGGGCCCCTTGTCCCTGTTTGCCTTTCTTCCAACTATCCTGCACTATTTCAAAGGTCACAAAGCTACTTAGTGGGGGAGGAGAGGCTCAACCTCACATCTTCTGATTCTGTGCCATTCAGTGCTTGTTCCTAGCCCAGTGTTTCCTATAAACTGTCTCCCATTAGTTGTGAAAGAGAGCCTTGGTACCAGGATCATATCTGGTTCCTTTCAGCATCCCCAGTGCTGATATATTTTGATTGCTTAATATCTGTAGGTAAGGCAAATGAATTTAAAAAAATTTTTTTTNAATTTTTTTAAAAATTTCATTTACTTGAGAGAGTGAGCGAGCAAGCATCAGTGGGGTGAGGGGCAGAGGGAGAAGCAGACTTCCCGCCGAGCAGGGAGTCAGATGTAGGATTCTATCCCGGGACTCTGGGATCATGAGCCGAACTGAAGGCAGATAGATGCTTAACTGACTGAGCCACCCAGGCGCCCAGCAGATGGATTTTAAAATCCTCCTCCCCAAGACCTGTAAAGAGATACAGAACCCTTTGTCACTCCTCTTTTTCTCCTCCCAGCTACATTTGCATACAACACACACACACATGCTTCTCTCACACATACCCTCGCATTCTCTGACACACACACGAACTTCAACCCTGCAGACTTTGCTTTTCCCCCCAGCTTTATTCATGGATGATTGACATATTAAATTGTAAAATATTTGGTATGTGTATACATTGTGAGACCATTCCTCCGTCTAGTTAATGAAGACATCCATCACCTCACATATTTATATATGTATTTATCTTCATATGAGAATATTTAAGTTCTACTCTCAGCAAAATTTTTTTTTAAAGACTTACTTATTTGGCAGAGAGCACAAGCAGGGGGAGAGGGAGAAGCAGGCTCCCTGCTGAGCAGGAGCCCAATGCGAGGCTCCATCCCAGGACCCCAGAATCATGACCTGGGCTGAAGGCAGATGATTAACCAACTGAGTGACCCAGGTGTCCCTACTCTCAGCAAATCTGAATTAAACAACACAGTTCAGGTGCGTGTTTTGATAGAACACAGTGCAGGTGTATTCTTTTGATACATCTTGGAAACCCTCACACACAGAAGAACCTGAGAAATCATGAGGGGGTCAGAGGAGCACTCATCTATTAGGAGACCCAAACTGCTCTCTGGGAATGTCTTTAGAGTTAGAAGGTAGAAGAATCTCGACTGTCTCGTGACAACGTGCAGAATTGTTCAGCTCCCTGGGTAGGGGTGGGGTGGGTGGGGGTGGAACTGCTCTCCCAGGGTCAGGCCTCTGGAAGAGGCTGACAGCTCAGTGGTATGTAGTGACCCTGTACAACCACAAGAGGGAGCCAGTGGTGCAGGGAGTTACTCTTAAATAAAAGAGTCGCCCGCAGCAGCAGCAGCAGCAGCAGCAGCAGCAGCAGCAGCAGCAGCAGCAGGAATGACCCCCATAGGCTGAACTGAACCCACAAAAGGAATCTGGAGGGAAAGCCGAAGTGGGAGAAGGGGGAGGTCTAAGCGGGGAGCAAAACAGAGAGAGCGTGAGAGAAAACAGAACTGTAGAGTTAAACAGAGGGGGAGGGTGTCAAAATTTTAATCATGTTTTATATAAAAAATAAATTGCTGGGGGACTTTCATCTTTTACTTTGCAGTATTCTGATTTTTTTCTCCAAAGAAGCATACATTATTTTCTAAGTTAACAGCACATAAATAAACATATTTAAAACAAATGGGAAACATAGAACAAGCACTGAGCAAAATGATGGAAAAATCCCAAATTTGCTCTGGAGTTCTAGGAAACATCAATGTCATTCTTGGATTTTGCTTTGTTATGAGGCACTACCCCTCCACTTCTACATCTGTACTCATTTCCATGGTCTCTTTTTCCTTCATTCATTCTCTTATGAATCGTAAGTGCCTCCTGAGCACACTACCTTTAGCCTGAAATTAATAGAAATAAATTAATAGCAGATAGTGTCAATGTTTTGCAATGATTCTTAACTGAAGCTGTTATCATTTTCACTTTGTTATGAAGATAAAAGTCCAAATGATCTATGCCATTCAATTGTTAGAAACTCATTAGAAGCAATAGTAAAGCTATTTCAGTTGCCTCTTGGAAGCCTCTATTTAGAGAATTTGTTTTGCATATCCTAAGAGGCATAGCTATAAAGCAGTGACAATGATTTTAATTAAACATCTTAGATCTTTTATATCTAATTGACACTCTTCCTGCAAACCACAGGAACCAATATGATTATGCCAGACATCAAAGCATTTGGCTTAGGAAATTGCCCTTGGAGTCCATTTAGGGAAATTTTTTAAAAAATTGACTTATGTCATGCCTCTTTGGGACTCCAAATGTTATTAGCCATCTTAAAAAGTGTTTTATGCATGTGAATTTAGCCTCAGGTGGCTCAAAGCTTTTCTGGAAATTAATCCACCTTCAGGGGATAAGGACTTGCCACCTCCATTAGGGGCTACCATTCCAGGACAAGGAGGGAGGAATAAACAGAATCCGGCCTTGGTGTTGGGGTTACAGCTCTGTGATGAGAGAGGAGGTTGGGTGCTCTAGTTGTCTTTGTGGCATGCCCTCTTAGCCTCTCCCTGGTTCTACACAGCTGAGAGAAGCCTGGGGGTGGAGGGCAGCCTGTACTCACCCTCCACTCTTCTGAAGGTAGGTCTGAACTGGTATGGGCCCTGGAGAAGTGGGCTTCTACTGTCCCAATGCTTCCCAACCATTTGTATATCACAAATACATAAAGAGAGCCAGTTTTTATATAAAAAGCCTGAACTAAAGGGGATCTGGAGGCATCACCTTATATTACATAAGTATTGAATTTGTATGAAACTTTCAAATAAAATCTTTTAACACTTTTAATGAGAAGCTTGAGTTTGCTTCCATCAACAGAATTTTTAAAATTGGATTTTGATGCTTAAAATGGCTCCTTGCAACAATTCCTCAAGATGTTTTAACAATAGCCTCTTCAGAGTTTTGACAGTCACCGTCAGTGACTTTGTTTGCTATAGAAGGTGATAACATTTTTAAGACCAGCTTTACAGCCGTTCAAAAATTTGCAACATTTGAAATTATAACAAAAGAGAACCCAACTGCTCTTCCTCTTCTTTCATTGAGAAAGGGAATGTTGGCATTTCCAGTAGATTATGAATTCAATGGAATGTTTTCAGATCAAATATTTCAAAATAAAGGCTCTCGTTTGCAGGGGACATGTGTGTCATTAAGAGGCTCACCTTGCTGCAAATGGCCAGAAATATCCCAGGGATATGAGGACAGATATTAGGGACCTACGAAGCCTGGAAGCTGGGACTTTTTATCCCCTTATTCTCCACTGGCCATCCCTTGGGCTTCATTCTTGCTTGTTGGGTCCCTCATCCAGACAGGCACTGTTGCTCTCTGCAGGGGATGTAGCTGCCTAGGGGAGAGGCCGCCTCCTTCACTGCCTTCAGCTCAACCGTGTGCAGCAACCAACAGATGTCCCTAGTGATGCCCCAGCCTCTCAAGCCTGGAAACCTAAGAAAATCGCGGTCTTGGGCACACTAGTAACCCAACCAGAGCACCCCACTACAAACCACTATGAGGGAACTCTCTTCTACATTGAACTCAAGGAACCTTCACTCACATCCTGCTTAGCCAGCTTCTCAGGGAGAGGAGCAGAAGGAAATCTCAGGCCATGGCTTTACCGGTATCAGAGTGTTCTCAGCTGACCTTGCACCCGGGGCCAAGCTCTCTTGGAGCTCACCAGGGTTAGGCACAGCCACAGGAAGAAGTTTTAGGCTTCCCATCTTTGAGTATCTGTTACTTTGGAGATGTAACCAACAACATCTTTGCTGTTCAAAGTGGAATATCTAAGAGTTGTTCCAGATGTGGTTGGAACAATTGTGTCATTAGAGTAAATGTACAGTCACTCAAGGTGACTATTTTGAAAGGAATGGCACTCATTTGGATATTAACCTGCTCATGTTAGAATAACTTACCTCTTCCTATCCTTATACATAGTTCTCTTTCATGCATAGATCGAGAATTCTGCTACATTCTGAAGCACTGTTTTAATGCTTCGGTGAGTCAGCATGAAATCAGCTTGGTGAGTGGGCCTCTTCTAATATTAATCAGTTGTAGGTTTGTACCTCCATATGTTTGTAGCCCCTCACTAAATAACAAATTACCCCACAATTTAGCAGCTTAAGACAACAAACATTTACTACCTCATGGTTTCTTTGTGTCAGAAATCAAGTGGGGCCTAGCTGTGTGCCTCTAGCTTTAGATGCCTCATGAGGTTGTGGTCAAGCTGTTGGCTGGGGACCATGGTGTCATCTGAAGACTCGGCTCAGGGAGGATCAGCTTCTAAGCGCACTTACACGGCTGTTGGAGGCTACTAGACCCAGGACCTCAATTCTAGAGTGGTTTGTGGCTGGAGACTCCACCCAGGTCTTTGCCATACAACTCTTTCCATAGTGCACTTTATCAACATGGCAGCTATCTTCCCTCAGAGTGAGCAAAGCCTGTAAGAGAGAAGCCACTAGATTTGCAACCTAATCTTGGGAGTGATGTCCCATCACTTTAGCCATAATCTATCTCCTCAAGTCCAGCCCATACTCAAGGGGAGGAAATTATACAAGGACATGAATTATGGGAGGTAGACGTCAGTGTTGTTCATCATAGAAGCTACCCGCCACATTCCCCCAGACATCCATTCTTGTTTCCTCTCTCTGAGGCTCTATCTGGATTATGTGCTGGTTTCCCCATCCTTTTGGGATAGGAGCATTGCTTCTCATTAGCATCTCCTTCATACTCATTCATTCACTCCTTATTCAACGAGTATATACTGAAGCCTACTATGTGCCAGATTCCACGCTAGGCACTGGGGGCGGGGGTGGGGGGGACAGTGGATAAGAGGCACAAAGCTTTTTTCCTTCTGATCTCTTGCCTAGAACCCTGTGGCCTACTGTAGTCTTCTCAGAGGCCAGCTGGTGCCTGCATGGCCCACATGGATTAGCCAGATCAGAGACACTGTGCCACCTGTCTGCTGATGGGGCCTCTTCCTGATGCTGCCCCTCTCCCGCCCCAGGGGCACCGTGCTCCACCACCAGCCTGGTCACTGTCCCCTCCTTCTGGCAGCCAGACTTTGTTTCTCCATCCTGGGCCTTCCAAGATTAGTTCATCCTGCCTTGAGTGATGACTCAGTTTCCTCACAGGGTAATGACTTGTATAGTAAACTGAGTTGATAAAAAAAAAAAT